>NC_081185.1:63439947-63495788 GCF_029867415.1 Vicia villosa | reverse complement strand
CCAACCTATTAAAAAGAAATTTTTATATTTTACCTATATATATATATATATATATATATATATATATATATATATATATATATATATATATATATATATATATATATATATATATATATATATATATATATGAGGAGGGATCAAATTACACCCGAAGAGTTACACCACGAGTTACACTCGTTCAATAACTACATCTCGAATTAATATTTTTTAAATTCAACCGTTGGATTGAAACATAATATCATATAGATCATACCTATAAAGTTTGAGCTTAATCTATAATGATTTACTATGTCATTGAATTACATCAAAATTAACGTTATATGAAAGCTTATTTTGACGTTAATCTTTGGATATCTTGACGATATAGTAAATCATTATAGATTAAGCTCAAATATATATATATATATATATATATATATATATATATATATATATATATATATATATATATATATATATATATATATATATATATATATATATATATATATATATATATATATATATATATATATATATATATATATATATATGAGGAGGGATCAAATTACACTCGAAGAGTTACACCACGAGTTACACTCGTTCAATAACTACATCTCAAAATAATATTTTTTAAATTCAACCGTTGGATTGAAAAATGATATCATATAGATCATTCCTATAAAGTTTGAGCTTAATCTATAATGATTTACTATGTCATTGAATAACATCAAAATTAACGTTATATGAAAGCTCATTTTGACGTTAATCTTTGAATATCTTGATGTTATAGTAAATCATTATAGATTTAGCTCAAACTTTATAGGAATGATCTATATGATATCATGTTTCAATCCAACGGTTGAATTTAAAAAATATTATTTCGAGATGTAGTTATTGAACGAGTGTAACTCGTGGTGTAACTATTCGGGTGTAATTTGATCCCTCCTCAATATATATATATATATATATATATATATATATATATATATATATATATATATATATATATATATATATATATATATATATATATAACAAAATAACACGGCCACAACGGATACCCGTGCGGACGCACGGGTATCAGGTGTCCGCACGGGTATCAGGTTAGTTGCGATTATGATCAGTAATCATGAATACCCTTAATTCAAATACTTAAAATGTATTGATTAAGATTAAATCATTTAGGAATATATTTCGAAAATCTAATTTGTAAAGATAATTTTTTACGCTGTACTTTTAATCGATCACACTTGCGAATATTTCAAAATGACAGTCTCTTAGCCATGTGGCTGATATAACAACTAAAGCGACATCAACGAATAAGATAACATAATTATTGTCTTATTGATTTTATTATTAATATAGTTTTGACACAATAATGTCAATTGATAACATCTAGCTACATGAATAATATAGATATACTATTATATAGCTATAAAATATGCACCACAATTCAATCTAAATACTATGGTCTTATTTATAAAAAAATATTTATTTTTATAAATCGAAGAACTAATGTATTTAAAAAAAATATGGATCGAATATATTATTTTTTTAATGAATTTAAAAAAATAAAATTTTTCTTATAAATAACATTAGATATAATACTCATTTTTCATTACAATAATCAACTCAATTTTTTCTATTAATATACAAGTTTGTTTCTCAAAACTTCATCAGAGGTGATTTTTTTTCTTTCCTAAATTTTTTGAAAGAAACATACTTTTAGAACCTAAACATTCGAGATAAATTCCAATGCTAGTAATTCTAGAGTTGAAGTTGGTAAAGCTAATCCTTTATATGATGCTAATAATTAATTAGACTATCAATCACAAATGTTAGCAATAATTTCACGTACTTTATTACGCTAAAAGCTAAATATGTTTTGCCATAAAGTCTCACATTTTTAAATGTGGAGATACACTATTGGCTTTGTCGTATATAGAGGGGCCTTATTATGAGTAAATTGACAAGGAAAGTTATGCTTTTACTCAACGTTAAACACTTGGATACCAAACCATGTATTTAATTGAGAACCATGTTGATTTCTATAGTGCCCGTGATGTTAGTTATGGTCCATTACTACCAACATTGTTTTTTCGACAGGTCTTTATCCCCACAATATAAGTAATGCTTTAGCTTTCATTATTATTTATCACTGCTTTTGTTGCTTTCTTTTTAATCATGGGCCTTGATTCATGGCTTAGTTTTTATGAGATGTGATATATGAACCATGCATGGACGAATCCTCATTACTACGAAATACTAAAACAAATATTTCATCCGTTTTAAAATGAGGGTCGTTTAAGATTTTTGTACACAAATTAAAAAATATAATGTTATTGTCATAAAATATTATATTTTTATTAAATTATTTTTATTAATGTATTGAAATTTTTTTTAATAAGCAATTGATTGAAAAGCTCGCACTAGGGGTGCAACCCTTACAAAAAACAAGGCACTATGGTATGCGGTTGTCGGATAAAGGAAGTTTAAACCATTCATAATAATTTGATTTAAACTTAGTATATCCACAATCCAACCATCTCCAAGAAAGAAAGACAATGTTAGTACAAACCACCTCAAAACTAAACACCTCCCCCCTAAAAATCATGGCGTTCCTCATAAGCCAAAGGCTCCAAATAATAGCTATCCAAACGAAATTGATAATGATTCTACGCTTGCTACACTTCACCTTCACTTGAATTACTTCGAAACAAAACAAATCTTCCAAATTGATCTCCTCCGCTATACCAAGCCAAATGAAGACGTGGTTCCAAACCCCTTTCACCATTTGACAATTGAGGAAGAGGTGGGATGAGGATTCAAGAGAGGAGCCACACAACACACAATTCGGGCACGAGACAAGAGCAACACCTCTTTTCAACAATTGATCTCTAGTTGGAAGCCGATCAATGAAGAATCTCCAAGCAAAGACCTTGATCTTGGGCGGTAGTTTAAGATCCTACAAAACTTTCAACGAGTTGATCACTTGTGATCCCAAGCAAAATATTTAGCACTATCAATCACGGAAGTAATGCTCGCAACGGTGAACTCGTTGTTATCATCAATCGACCACAAGAAGGTGCCGTGGGCTTGCACGCTAGGAACGAACGCATGAAAACAGTCGCGAAACCTGGCCCAGCTACTGCCAGCTGCAGCCGCGGCTGTGACAGAGGGACCGTGAGCATAATCGGTCGAAAAAAGGCCGTCTAAGTCCCACCTAGAAACACCGCCGTTCTACTCCAAAACCTCCTCCACCGTACAAAGCTTCTTGGTTGATAATTCGTACAAATCCGGGAATTCCGAACAAAGAGAAAATTCACCCAACCACCTATTGTGCCAAAAGAGAATATCCTTACCATCCTTGCAAAAGCATTTGAAACAACCGGAAAAACCGTTGTCGATGATTTCATCCAACACATTGATCTTGCACAAATCTCTCCACCATATAGAATCGTCGCTTCTATGCAAAACACCTCAGGAATCTTGAATCCTAATTTTAGGACAAAAATACCTCTCCTTGATAAATCTATTCCATATGGCTTCGTTATCATTAAGGATTCTCCATTTCCATTTCAAGAGAAGAGCGTTATTCATTTCTTTGACATCTCGAACCCCCAAGCCACCCTTCGCCTTAGACTTGCACACCACCTCCCATTTAACCCAATGGATACACCTTCTTTCAAGCCTACCGCTCCATAAAAACTCGCTTTGAATTTTTCTTATTTCTTTAGCAATCTTTCCGGGGATCTTAAAGAAAGATAGAGTAAAAATAGGAATAGAATTCAAGACCGAGTTGATAAGCGTGACTCTACCTCCCATTGAAATATTTCTACCCTTCCACGAGGAGAGACGCCTCCTAATGTTTTAACCACATCCAACCGTACTTTCTTCCTTCTAGGATTGTCCCCCACCATTATACCGAGAAGTTTGAAAGGAGAAGACCCTTTCTTGCAAGAAAGAAAAGACAAGGCGGCGTTAATGAGCCATTCTCCCACGTTTACTCCTATAATGTTGCTTTTAGCAAAATTGATCCTCAATCCGGAAACCAATTCAAAACCTCTCAAAATTACCTTCATATTCCAAATGTTGTCACAAGACACTTCACCTAAAAGAATAGTGTCATCCGCAAATTGAAGGATGTCCACACTTTCGTTCTCCCCATACATAAATGGCTTGAAATTCCCCAACACTACCGACTTCTTCACTAAAGCGGCCAAACCTTCCATGGCTAGCACAAAGAGGAAGGGAGACAAAGGGTCACCTTGTCTTAATCCCTTGTGAACCTTAAACTCTTTGGTTGCGCTACCATTAACCAAAACGAACATGTGGTTGCTAAAGATACAAGCTTCCATCCACCTCATCCACCTCACTCCAAACCCCATCCTTACCATAGTATCCCTAAGATATTTCCAAGAAACGGAATCATAAGCCTTTTCGAAGTCCACCTTAAGCAAGAGACAACTTCTCTTCTTCCTTCTCGACCAATCAATTATTTCATTGACCAAGAGAACACCATCCATCATGTTTCTACCCGGGACAAAAGCGGTTTGGTTGGTAGAAACTAGGCTTCCAATGACCTCCTTTATTCTAGCCGCTAGAACTTTTGCAATAATTTTGTAAATACTACCCACCAAACAAATGGGACGGAATTCCCCTAAAGATTGAGGATTGGTTGATTTTGGAATCAAAGCAATGAAAGATGAGGTGATAGATTTCACAAGAGAGCCTCTAAGATAAAAATAATTACACATCTTCAATACATCTTCCCGAATCACAACCCAAAACTTCTTGAAAAATTCAAGAGAGAACCCGTTCGGCCCGACACTTTTGTTACCATCGCACGCCCAAATAGCTTCCTTAATTTCCAACTCCATAAAAGGTGATCAGTGCATTTTAATGCACGTTCTTCCATGTTTGTACTCAAGTATTTCTTCGGTTTGTTTTATTTATTTTTATGTTTTAATATGTTTTTATATTTTATTTTATTTTTGCACTTATTTGTTTTTCGTATTAATTTTTCAGCAATAACAGTCTGCGCGGAAACGATCATATCTGGAGTTCTAGGAGTCCGATTGAGGCGTTCTAATAATTGCCGGAAAGCTAAGAGAAAGAGCTACAATTCTTATGTTTGAGTCAAAGTCAGAATCGGACTGTAGAAGGGCCAGAATATGCGTTGAAGTTGCTGCACTAGCTTTAGTTAAGTTTCGGGTTAATTGGTTTTGGGCCTGGGTCGTATGTTTGACCCAGTTGGATTGTAAAACGGGTTGTGGCTTTGACTTAGGTTAGGCAGCCGCGGTTACTGTTGATCTATCACTATTCACAGAAATATTTTGGAAGCTTTGGTACGATCGTGTAATGGAGAACTAATCCGAAGGTGAAATCTGCCGGAGTCGAGTTCCAAATACTTTGAGGTTTTTTTTATCAATTCCAATTAAATTATTCATTCCTTTCAATATCGTGCTCTATGTCTTGTTTGCTTAATTCAAGTTCCATAGAATATATATTGATTTGATTCGATGATTGTTCTTCCTATAATTTAATCGCGTTTGCTTTATCCGCGCAATTGTGTTTGCTTAATTCACAATACTTTAATCCGTTTGCTTAATCCGGACATTAGGAATTTATAATCTTGTAGTATGAATTGCGCTTGTTAATTCGAAATTACAATCGAATAGGAATTGAAATCATTTAGGGACTGGAATTATATTGACCGATGATAAGTTGGATGTCGAACCGGCAGATTAACCTGTTTTAATCACTTATTTCAAAATAGCTTATTTTCAGAATCACTTATTTTAAGCGCTTTTTTTGTTTAATCGAAACCAAACCAACCCCCCCCCCCAAATTCGACTTTGCTTTTAGTTAATAAAATCAAGAATCCTTGCGATACGACTCGAGCCATTGTCGCTATACTGTTTTTTTATACAAAACAACTCGTTTTTGATCCGCGCGCGACAACGGATCAAAAGGCCTCTCTAAATTCGACCCTTCCGACACGCTAAGTCTTTTCAACTCCAAACCTCTAAAGGTCGGCCTATCCTCCTCCGATTCCTCGAAAAACGACTTGAAGTGGTTGAAAACGAAGTCTTTCACCTCATTGACATCCTCAAGAACACCCCTACTAGACATAAGAGAACACAAAGAATTTCTCCTTCTTCTCTCTTTAAGGGAATTATGAAAGCATCTTGTGTTGCAATCGCTTTCGGCAAGCCACAATTGTCTCGATTTAAGCCGAAGAAAACCTTCCTTTTTATGAAGATTTTCCCAAAACACAATGGCCGCCTTAGATCTTTTGACCACTTCCTCCTCCGGAATGTTACCTGCAAAAAGAGCAAACTTGTTATCTAAAAAGTGCATATCTTTTCCCGCCTCCTCTATATTAGTATCGATCCACCCGAACACCTCCTTGTTCCACAAAGAAATTTTGGATTTGAGGGCCTTCATTTTTTCAACAAGACAAAAATCCCCTCTACCCTTCACCTCTAAAGAATTCCACTCCTTCTCCACAAAGGAAAAAAAATCCTTGTGGCTAAACCAAAGATTATTGAATCTAAGCGGTTTAGGACCCCAGTTCCTCTTGTTATCACTAATCCAAATGGGAGAGTGATCCGACACATCTCTAGCACCTATAGTTTGCCCCTCCACCTTCCAATCATCGATAAAGGAAGAAGACAATAGAAATCTATCTAATCTACTCATCGCACTTCCACTCCTATTGGACCACGTGAATTTCCCTCCAATCGTATGTGGATCCACCAACTCCATCTCTTTGATAAAATCAATGAATTCGGCCATCTCCCTTCTATAATTCTTCTTAGAAATACCAACTTTCTCCTCCGAAGATGCGACAATATTGAAGTCCCCACCTATGCACCAAGATCCATCAATGCTCCTCCTCTTCAAATCCACTAACTTTCTCCAAGAGTTCACTCCAGTCTTGTGGTCACAAGAAGCATAAATGTTGACCAAGTATATCCTTTTATTATCCTTTTCCACACAAACACCGAGGAATCCCTCTCCACGAAAACTATAGAGAAGATTGAAGAAATCTTTCCGCCACATGATTAGGATACCTCCCGCTGCCCCCTCGGCCTCAAAGTGAGACCATTCCACCCACTCATCACCCCAAAGTTCCTTGACATATTGAAACTGGACATCCCTCAACTTCGTTTCTTGTAAAAAAGCTACATCCGTCCTACCTCTCTGTATATTGAATTCAATCCTCTTCCTCTTCACCCTCTTGCCACCTCCTCTAATGTTAAGGGAATAAATAATCATTTAAACCCAGTGAGAGTCTCCTTAATCAACTTTTTCCCTTTGTGACCTCGATGCTCCATCTCCTCCAGTTTTGAAATAGGTTTGCAAAACTCCGAATTATAAGTAATTCCCATCAGTTGCATGGATTTCCATAAACCCTCCGTAGACGCTAATGTATAGAGTAATAATTAAATGGTACAATTGGAAAAATATTTTTACAATCACTTTTACATTAAAAAGTGAGAATGACACTCATTTTAAAACAAAATTTTCTTCTTCCAACACTTATTTTAAAATAGAAGGAGTACTAAAATTAATGATAAGATGAATTTCAGGGCATAAATATCAATTAAATAATATAAAGAGATGTTTCAAAATTCGATTACTTATTCCTTATTAAAGTGATGTTTAATCACTTAAATACAATTAAACACAATTAAAAAAGGTACAAAAAAAATACATGAATCATACAAGATGACAACTAAAGTTCAACGGTGGAAAATACTCAATTGCTATTTTGAAGACCTATGTAAAATTAATCTTAAATGAAAATTCACAACCTCCATTCTTTGACATAAGATTACCTTTTATTAGAATTAATTCATATTTAGAAGTTGTGGTTAATTAGAAACAGTAACTTCTGAGACTGTTAGTCAGAAGCTTTGCATTAGTCAGTAGTTGTTGTTAGCTTCTATGTTAGTCAGAAGTTGTTGCTAGCTTCTGAGTTTTAGTAAAAGTTTGTTATACCTACGTTACAATTTAGCTTTGTTTTAACTTCTTTAACTTTGCCTACGTGGCATATTTCCTCGGTGTACTTAAACACATTGGTTTAACTGATTTTGTAGAAAATTCACAATAGAGATTCTTTCTCAACATGTTTGTTGTAACCGTTTTTATCTATTTTTTCTATCTCTTCTTCATCTTCAACCTTGTGCACCAACAATTGGTATCTAGAGCTCCGGTTCGATTCACGGGGAAACACACGTGTACATAAGGCGTGTGTGATTGATTTCGTTTTTTGAATTCGCGTTGAATTCACGATCGGAATCGTAACAGAATTGCAATTCTTAATTTTGCAAGATCGGGAAACATAAGTGTTTGGTGAGATCTGAGTGAGTTTCAGTGCACAAGAACGAAGATGAACGACGGAAATAGCTTGAATACAAAGCTTCAAGTGTTTGATGGACAGAATTGGAAATACAATAGTTAATTATCAATCTGATGGTAAACAAAGAAAAATGTTTGTAGAAAATTTATTTCCTTCTAAAAAGAAGAAAATGATCACCATGCCCACTCACATGTTACAACATCCTGGCATGCATAATGAAACTTAAACTAAATCCGAATCCTCAACTTGGAGATGTCATTATTGTGGTGAGTATGGTCATATAAAGCCTTTTTGTTACAAATTTCATGGAGTTCAAAAACCTTCAGCTCATTCTAAGGCTAATCTAGTGTGTAAAGACATAAGTTCTAAAGAAAAAGATGTCAACCTTATAGCTCATACTTCTTTGAGAGCATCAACTAGAGAAGATTGGTACTTTGAAATGGATGCTTAAGACATATGATAGAGACTCAGAAGTTGTTGGTGGATAACATATCTCAGCCCATAGGTTCTGTCAGATTTGGTGATGGATCTAAAGTTGAAAGTAAAAGAGTTAGAAAATTGGTGTGTGTGTGTGTGTGTGTGTGTGTTGGCTCTCCTAGTCTAGAAGATGTTCTTCTTGTGAAAGGACTAATTATTAATCTTATCATCATTAGTCAGTTGTGTGACCAAGGATTGTTAGTCAATTTCTCAAAGTCAGAATGTTTATTCAAATATGATAAAGATGCTATTTTGATGAAGGGTATGGGATCTAAATACAACTGTTATATGTGGGAACCTCAAATAACTTATTCTTCCACATGTTTAATAACCAAGGAGGATGAAGTGAAGCTATGGCACGAGAAGCTTGGACACCTTAATCTCAAAAGAATAAAGGAAGTTATATTTGAAGGAGCTATTAGATGAATACCAAAACTCAAAGTTGAGGAAAGGAAAGTCTGTGGTGAGTGAGAGATTAGGAAGCAAACTGAGATGTCAAACCCAATGCTGCAACATCATACCACTTCCAAAGTGCTAGAACTTCTTCGTATGGATTTAATGGGACCAATGCATATAGAGAGCTTGGGTGGAAAGAGGTATGTCTATGTGGTTATAGATGATTTTTGTAGGTTTACATAGGTGAACTTTCTTATAGAAAAACCAGACACCTTTGAAGTCTTCAAAGATCTGTGTCAAAGTACTCAAAAGGAGAAAAATAGTGTGATTCTCAAGGTTAGGAGTGGCCATGACAAGGAGTTTGAGAATGCAAAATTCTATGAATTTTGTGCTTAGAAGATATCAGTCCTGAATTTTCTTTTTCCATCACTTCTCAACAAGATGGAATTGTTTAGCAAAAGACTAGGGCTATACAAGAATCAACTAGAGTCATGCTTCATGCTAAGCAATTTCCATTGCAGTTTTGGGCTGAGGCTATGAATACTGCATACTATATTCATAATATGGTCACTTTTAGGGCAGACACTTCAGCAACACTCTATGAATTATGGAAAGGAAGAAATCCTACAGTCAAAGACTTTCATATCTTTGGAAGTAAATGTTATATCTTGACTGACAAAGATCAAAAGGATAAGATGGATCCCATAAGTGATGAAGGGATATTTGTGGGTTATTCTCAAACAGCAAAGCTTTTAAAGTGTTTAACTCCATAACTAGAGTTACAATGGAACCCATAAGTGTGTTGATTGATGATTCAGTCACTAAAAAAGAGATGGATATCGAAGACAATGTTGGAACATATTCTGTGAAGACTGATGAGGAGGGAAGAGGAGGAATTTGTGAGTTCGTAAGTATTGAATCTGATAATTCTTAACTCACTTTAGGCCTCTCTATTAGAGTTCAGATAGAACATTCCAAGAAAATCATTACAAGACACCTTAATAAAGAGGACATCATTCAATTAAATGTGGCAATATCAAATTCATATCTTGTCTCTAAATTTGAGCCAATGATGAGTCTTATTATTCAAGAAAAGAATATATTGAAATATATCATTGGAATAAGTTTTTGTGGTGTGCTCTAATCTCACAACACAAAATTCATGCTGACAAGTTTTTGCAATGCAAAGTGGGATAGTAGTGCTGATGGATGTTTCTCTTTGAGAAATAATTTGATTTATTGGTTTCATAAGAAGCAAATACGTGCTTCTTGATGTATTGCTGAAGCTGAATATGGTGAAACAAGAAGAAGTTGCTCTCAACTAGTATGGCTGAAATAGATGTTGAAGGATTATAATGTCAAGACGAATGTCATGACATTACATTGTGAAGATTTGAATAAGATTAAATATTTCATTCAACGTAGCTGGAACAAGAACTCTGACAGTCATAGTCACCTCATCAAGAATTTTCTTGAAGGAAAGGCTCTTACTCTAGAGCATGTAGACACTAAGAAACAATAGGTTGTTATGTTTACTAAAGTCTTATATGCAAATAAATTTGAGAACATAAGCAGTGGGTTAGGGACTTGCACTATTGAGGATTTATAGCAATTACAAGTGTGGAGGAATGCAACAGATACTATATTCTTCCTCTATTTTCAGATGCATGATAAACCTAAGCAAGTTGATGTTGTGAAGGATGGAACAAAAGATATATGCAAGATAAAATGGATGATTTGAAGAGGACATATTCTAAGGTGGTGGCAAGGGAGTTCAGTGTCAACACTCCTAAAACATGTGACAGCAGCAAGAAGTGCATAAGGATTTTTGACAGGGGTAAAAGGTGGAAGACCACTTAAAGATGATCAAGAAGTATGTGTTTCCATCTGATATGGTGTGTTTCCACAAATATTTGTGTGCTTCCAACTTTATTTGTACATTTACTCTATTTTTTATTGCTATATATGCAACTATTTAGGGGAGCACGATTGTTTGTCATGCTTGATTTGAATTGCTTCTGCTGATATTGCTGATATGTGTGAACTTGGACAGTTCATGATTTTTGGATTTACCTTGAGGGGGAGTTTTTTTTCCATGAGACAGGGGGAGTACTGTGACTAGGGGAACATTGTGGTTGTATGTTGAGGTAGTCTTTTTCTCAGGGCTATATTTTTCTCAATTGTGTTTGTGTTTTTTACTGTGTTGTTGATTGTGTAATGTCAGACAGGATGTTATGACATCTAGTCTCTAGTGGTATTCTAAATTATGTGAGAGTGTCAATTCTCTCTCTCTATGTGTGTGTGAGGTTGGGTCTCTCTGTAAGGGTTTACTGTGTATCTCTTATTATCTGCGTATAACTCTGATTGTTTTTGTTTATGCATTATTATGAAGATTACTCTTTTAAATAATGCTGATTGTGTATCTCTCCTAGTTTACTTTTTGGATGTTTTGTGCAAATTTTATTTTAGCCAAAATTTGTCAAAAGGGGAGATGGTTAGGTTTTTTTTGTTGGTTGTATTTTGGTAAAACAATAAGTTTAGCAAGATGTTGGACAAGATATCGTCACATGTTTGTAGGACATTGCAACCTGTGTTTTTTCTATTTATGGAAGATTTGTTTATAGTGTTCCAGAAGATTTTGGGTGTGGATCAAACAACACTATGAAGATTGGATTCTCTGAAGATTTGTTGCAAAGTTGAAGAGATAACAAAGTATCCGATTTACTTGATTGGATGTCAAAACCTTTTTCCTTGCATTTGAAGATTTGATTAGATATGGTTTGATTTGATTTGATTTGCAAAAGGTTATAGCCAGATTGAATATCTAAGCCAAAGCGCTGCACTGGCTTATAAAAGGAACAGTCTAAACATAAGAAGATCACAAAGTTGGGAATAAGGATTAGTAATCTTTTAGAGTTTCATCTGTTCTTTGTGTATATCACTCATGTATCTTGTTTGATGCATAGAGTTTAACTAATTGTTCATTGTGATTCACTTATGAGGTTTTAAGCAAGAGTGATATCTATTTTATTGGAAGTGTGTTCTTCTGTCAATTATTATTGTTGTTATTGTCACTGAGGTGATAGGGAAGTCATAGGGGTTCTCATATTTAGGAGTGTCCTAGGTAGAAGTTGCATGAGGTAGGGATAAGGTGATAAGTTATAAACTATGGTTGTTTATCTTTGAATTAATACTATCATTGTGGATTTCCTTCCAGGCTTGGTATCCCCCTGAGTAGGTGAGTTGCACCGAACTGAGTTAACAATTTATTATGTCTTTTACTTGTTGATATTTACTTCTGCTTAATTTATTGGTTTGTTAAAGTATTCTCTCAGCAGATGATGTCTTAACACATGTCTTGACATTGTGTTTTGTTGTTGGGACATCAGTCTTGACATCTATTTTAAGTGCCATAATTTCAATATTCTTCAATCTTCCAGATTCTTCAATCTTTCGTATTTCTCTTGTATAATCGACTTGTCTTCAACATTTTTCTCCATTTTAATAGGCTTCGAAATTTCCATCTCTACTTCTATGATGTTGGGAAATGTTTTATTCTTATTATTATATCTTTGAGTGTTTGTTTTGTTGAGTTCTTATACTAACAATGTTTAATCTGTTATGATCTCTCAAATTTGTAATAGTGATGCTAGGAAAACCTCCTTAAGGTTTTGTGCAATCATCTAGGTTATATGGCTGACTTTAATCTCCACATTCTTTATTTATTTAGTTGTATTCTTGTGAGAATTCCTCGTCTCTTTGTGAAGTTGGGCTTTTCGAGTAGCTAACTTTCCAAAAGCTATCTCCCAATACGACTTATATCGTTAAGTTGCAGGTTTATTTGGTTGACCTTCTTATTAACTCCATTGTCTTTGAGGGATACCTTGTTGGTATCTCCATGAAAAGTTTGAATGATTTCTCCAATATAATTGTAAGTACTTACATAGGGACTATCTTGTTGACGACCAGCTTGGTTGATGAGTAAATTCACCAACCCTAGTTGTCACACATCAACCAAAGGAGCTTCGTAAGGCAAGGACAAGTGTGGTCATCCACACAGTTCATGTCTTATTTGTTGGACTTAAGAAACTATAAATTTAAGTGCAACTATATTTTTTTTCCACAACGGGTGCTACAAATTCTTAAATATTTTTTATGATATATGTGGATCTTTGTAATTCCAGGTATAATTTTCAACAACCGTCAAATGGTCAAGATGTTTTTGATGATGATATCATTATATGTTGAAAATTCTAGTAACACATGCTCGATGTCAAACTGGATGTTATGACATCCACAATTACGTAGTACAGACAATAATAATAAATAGCATAAAACAGTAAAGAACACACATAATTGTTTACCCAGTTCGGTTCAAACAACCTACTCTGGGGGCTACCAAGCCAGGGATGAAGTCCACTATTAGCAGTATCAATTTAGAGCTAAACTCCCAGTTTACAACTCCTCACTTAATCACTACCCAATGAACCTTCTACCTAGGTTCTACCTAGATATGGAATATCTCCATTCCACTCCCCCTCAATCACAGCAGTGACACACATACACAATAAACAATTACAGATAGAAGACCACCTTGATCTGCTTAAAAGCTTCAATCAAGAGACACACACTCGTGCTTAAAAGCTTAGAGTGACACAATAAAAACACAAACTCATTCCAACGCAATCATCAAAGATAAAAGCGTGGATCACAAGAGACAGTTACAGAATAGCCGTTCTTCACAATTACAATCTTCTGTCTGCGTTCCAAATTAGGATTGTAGGTCTTTTTATACGCAGTATTGGGCCTTGGGCTTTTTTAGAAACACATTAGGGTTAACAAAGTTAACCTAATTCACACGCCAATGTCTGTTACACAATGTGCTGTCAATAGGATCTTCTAGATGAAATATGCAGCACTCAATAAAAAGTTTCCTAAACTGATAAAAAGGATAAATCAGGAAATACAATTCATAAACAATAACAGCTCCTGCTGTCACACATGGATGTCATGACATCAATCATGACATTCCTTACAAAACCTGTATTAGCTCCACACATATATGCAACCTGCATAAACACAATCAACCATGTATGTTTTACCAATAATGCAGCCAACATGCAAAACACCTTGAATCCCCCCCTTTAGCAAATTTGTGGCTAAAACATCCTGTCACACCATACCAGAGAAACACTTGCAACGGATAGTCAAAACAAACATAAGCTAATACAAACCATCAGCATACATAAGCAGTATGCACACAGTGCTTAGAAAAAAAAAACAGACAGTGCATAAGAGTAGCACAATCACAAGCCACAAGCACAAGCACAAAACAGATCAACACAAAGATAAGCAATTAGAATTGTTGATCACACACAACCACCAATCTTGTTGTTCTGGGGTGACACATATTACCTCTCCCCCTGTTTGGCCATAAATGTTGCCAAAGCCAAAAGAAGTGTCTTCTCCACCTGTATTTTTTGTTTTGTTTTACTCTATGGTTCTTCAAGGATGTAGAGTCCTAAGTTGCTTCGCAAGTTCTCAAACTGTGTAGAATCAAGAGCTTTTGTGAAGATGTCATTGATTTTGTTAGAAGCATTCTCATCACTCTTGTTAGAATCATCTTCAATCTGCATCATATGTATCATTTGCATACTTGCATCATTCAGAGCTGCTTCAGGGTTGCCCCCTTCTGAGTGTGTGTGTGCAAGGTATTGTTTCAAGATAGATGAACCTAGATTGTTGAGGCATCTCAACATTGTGAGTTAGCTCTAAACCTGTTTCTGAGGTAAAATTGTACTCTATGATCATACTAGAGCTATTGTGGTGGGATGTTATCTGATATTTCTCCTGGATATCTAGCTTGCTGGCAGTATCTAGATCAGTAGTTGACTTTTGTATGAGGTCCCATTTGTCCTCCACCTTGTTTTTTATGTAGTAAGTCATAGTTATGACATTCCACTCTATACTCTGGTGAGGAACACCAAGGTATGTCCAGCTTGTTTTCAACCAATTCAACAGATTAGTAGAAATCATACTTGTTATCAGCTCAGCATCTTCAGATGTGATTACAAGAATCTTGCTTTCCTTTCTTACTTGATCTTCCAAGTGTGACTGTGAGTCCAGAGCTCTTTCCATTCAGAATCTTGAGACTTGGTCTATCTCTAGAATCTTCTTTCTCAGGGGATCCTGACTGTTGATGGATCCCTTCCTTGGGACGGTATTTGGAGCAGTGATCTCCTGTTGAATGATTCTTTGAATATTTACTGAAGAACATTCATCAATCTTGGATGCTTTATTCGTCTCAATTTGCATAATTAAGCTCTCAGCCAGTTTTGATGTTAAGACATCTGTATTGACATTGAGCTGGTCTGCTGTGTGAGTTAACTTACTTCCTTCTACACTGTCCTCTATGACTGTTTTGTTTCTGTTTGTAGCTGAGATACCTACATCCTTTTTGTGATGTTTGTTTCGTCTAGATTTCCCTTTTCTGGAGTTTCCTGCTTTCTTTCCAGCCTTCTCTTCAGGTATGTGATGGCTTGAGTGATTAACTTTCACCCGTGGCTTTTGTTGCGATGGCTTCTCCTTAGTCAGGTTTTCCTAATGAGGTGTACTTCTATAGGAAGACTCCCGAGTCTCAGGGCAAGTGAATCTCAGATGACCTAGCTTACCACATTGATATAGCATCTTTTGGCTGAGATAGGAGTGTGCTGAGCCTCTTGTTTTGCCTTCTTTCCCTTTTTTGTGTCCTGCACTTCTCCTTCTAGATCAACAATGTTCATTATGAGTTTTTCTCTTTCTTCTTATAATAATGCATAAGAATTTTCATACATTGTCAATCTCTTGCTCAATTCCCCATTTAGTACACACATCTCAGAGTATCCAGCAGCTAGTTCTTCGCTGGTGAGTTCTTCAAGGAAGATTTCATTATCAGACTCATCCATTACTTCCCTCAGGATTCTTGTTCTGGGAGTATAAGTTTCTGATTTGATGGTTCTTTCTTGATCTTTTTCTTCATTGATCCTATTGGTCATGGGGTAAGTAGTTAGAGACTTGAAATTTTTTGGCTCCCATAGATAACAATTGTTTTCATATATGACTCCTTTCATGACTTCTTCATTTTCCTTGTTGGTAACAATGCACTCTTCTTTAGTGAATCTGACATACATTCCTTCATCAAAAAGTTGGTTGATGCTTATAAGGTTTGTGGCCAGTCCTTGCACAAGTAGAACATTATGTAAGTTAGGAACACCCTGACGTTCTATCACGCCAACACCTTTGATTTCTATTACATCTCCATCACCAAGAGTCACATAGTTAGATTCCTCAGGTTTGAGGTTTACTAGTGAGTTCGTGCTACCAGTCATATGGTTTGAGCAGCCACTGTCAAGGTACCAATCTTCTTTAGTGGGCATTCTTAGAGCGGTGTGTGCTATTAGAGCAACATTCTTAGCTATCCCAAATTGTTTTCTGGTACAGGTATCATGACCAAGTTTGACTTGCTGAGTTTGGTCTGGATATCCAAATAGTCTGAAACAGAATGGCTTTATGTGACCAAATCTTCCACAGTGATGACACCTCCATTTCTGGATCATTTTCTTTGAGAGCCTCCTTCTTCTGTTTCCTTGATATTGTGACATTTGGATTGACATTTGGTTAGTCATACACATTTTGGATTCTGTCCTCCTGTGTGCAGAGATTAATTCCTCTTTAGCCACGAATCCCACTCCAGACATGTCTCCTGATCTTTGTCCAGATTCTAGAATTTCTTCTAGAGTATCAGATACATTGTTCAGCATTTTGAAAGACTTGGTCATTTGATCAAGTTTATGGTTCAACATGCTTACTTCACTACTGAGGGAGTCTATGGTTGCAAGATGTTTAATCTTTTCAGATTCAAGATCTCTTATGATCACCTCTTGCTTCTCCACTTGTTTGCAGACTTCAACATTCTCCCTACACAACTTCTTGTACGAGGCAGCTAGTTCATCAAAGGTTAGCTCATCATCACTGGAATCATCATCAAATTCATAGATTCTTGTTGAAACTGTGACATGCTTTGCAGTTTCCTTTTATGAATCTAATTCTTCGTCAGACCAAGTAACAGTCAATTCTTTCTTTTGCTCCTTGTGGTAGGTAGGACATTCAGCTCTAATGTGCGAATCCTTCACATCCATGACATTGAACCCCTTTTCCCAGATAGGGCTTCTCCTCAGCTTTGAACCTTTTACTTGAGTCATATGTCTGACTGATGTCATAGGAAGTGTTCCTGACATCGGGTCTGGACTTCTGATCAACCCTTTTAATAAGTCTGTTGAATTGTTTTCCAAGCATGGCTATGGCGTCTGATAAATTCTCAATACTTACACCATTGCTTTCTTTTGAATCATCACTTGTGTTGGTGACAAACACAATGCTTTTGTTCTTCTTTTCAACAGGTTCACAGATGCTTGACTCAAAGGTTTGGAGAGAACCAAGAAGTTCGTCCAGCTTCATGTTGCTGATGTCTTGAGCTTCCTCGATGGCAGTTACCTTCATATCAAATCGCTTAGGCAGTGATCTGAGGATCTTCCTTACCAGTTTTTCTTCAGTCATTTTCTCACCTAAGGCTGCAGAGTTGTTTGAAATCTCACGGACATTCATGTAAAACTCATGAATGGTTTCATCCTCTTTCATCTTGAGATTTTCAAACTTAGCGGTAAGTAATTGAAGTTTCGACATCTTTACCTTTGACGTACCTTCATGTGCTGTTTTAAGAATATCTCAAGCTTCTTTAGCCAGCTCACAGTGTTGCACAAGTCTGAAGATGTTCTTGTCAATACCATTGAATATTGAACTTAGGGCCTTGGAATTGCCCAACGCTAACTCTTCTTCAGATTTTCTCCATTGAGTTTCAGGAATTAGAACAGTGGTTCCATCTTCCAGAATTTTCTCAGGATGTTTCCATCCACTTTCAACAGCTCTCCAGGCCTTGTTGTCCATTGACTTGATGACTACTACCATACGAGGTTTCCAGTAGTCATAGTTAGAGCCATCCAGGATAGGTGGTCTGTTTCCAAACACTAACAGTTCCTTCTCCATAGTACCAGAATTTTATTATCCCTAAATCTCACCCAGATGTAAACAGGCAGGGTGCCTGCTCTGATGCCAATTTAAAATTCTAGTAACACACGCTCGATGTCAAACTGGATGTTATGACATCCACAATTACGCAGTACATACAATAATAATAAACATCATAAAACAGTAAAGAACATACAAAATTGTTTACCCAGTTCGGTTCAAACAACCTACTATGGGGGCTACCAATCCAGGGATGAAGTCCACTATTAGTAGTATCAATTCAGAGCTAAACTCCCAGTTTACAATTCCTCACTTAATCACTACCCAATGACCCTTCTACCTAGGTTCTACCTAGATATGGAATATTTCCATTCCACTCCCCCTCAATCACAGTAGTGATACACATACACAATAAACAATTGCAGATAGAAGACACTCTTCAAAAACACACCTTGATCTGCTTATAAGCTTCAATCAAGAGACACACACTCGTGCTTAAAAGCTTAGAGTGACACAATAAAAACACAAACTCATTCCAACGCAATCATCAAAGATAAAAGCGTGGATCACAAGAGACAGTTACAGAATAGTCGTTCTTCACAATTACAATCTTCTGTCTGCGTTCCAAATTAGGATTGCAGGTCTTTTTATATGAAGCCTTGGGCCTTGGGCTTTTTTAGAAACACATTAGGGTTAACAAAGTTAACCTAATTCACACACCAACTGTCTGTTACACAATGTGCTGTCAATAGGATCTTCTAGACGAAATATGCAGCACTCAATAAAAAGTTTCCTAAACTGATAAAAAGGATAAATTAGGAAACACAATTCATAAACAATAACAGCTCCTGCTATCACAAATGGATGTCATGACATCGATCATGACATTCCTTACAAAACCTGTATTAGCTCCACACATATATGCAACCTGCATAAACACAATCAACCAGGTATGTTTTACCAATAATGCAGCCAACATGCAAAACACCTTCATATGTCAAATGGAATTATGTGAAGTTTTCATCTATCAAGAAGAATTATTTATTAAGATGTTCTCTCAAGATGCTTATGTGAGATTAAGATGTAAAGTCAAATTGAATAAGGACAACACCTAATATCAAGTGGAATTTAGTTAAGTCCTTGATGATCTCCTACTTAGTAAGCTTTGGTGATGATTGCTATCAAAGAAGCTATGTAAAGCCTCATAAGTTAGAAGAATCAAGCCTAATATGAAGTGTTAAATCAATGATGAATCAATCAAGGGATCTTAAAGCTTCATAGATTATGAACGAGAGGAAGTGTGAAAGCTTATCTAGTCTGTGTGTGAGTGATCAGTGTATTCTAGAGATATAAGAGTAATTCTTAAATTACTAAGGTAACTCTCACACACTTAAAATTAGTTTTTAAACCCTATCGCTTTTGCTAAAATACCTTAAAATGTATGAAGGAACCATCAAGTTTCATGTGAGATTGACCAAGAGTGTTTCTAATCATTTAGTAAGCATTTGTACACTTATCGATTAAGGACTTAGTCCAATCAATAAGAGCAGCGAAAAGGCTTATTAATCAATTAGAAAGATTCCTAACTAATTAAGACATATGACCATTGTATGGTTTCATTTTTGAGATTAAGGTTTCCATCATTTTAAAGTATTTAATTGATTAACCATAGGTCTTAATCGATTAGATCATAAAAGGACCGCGGATCATTTTCCTTTTATAGCCAAATTTTATCATAAAAATATAGGGATTCTCCTCATTCCAATACATACAAAAAAAATGTATTCAACCATAATTTCTCATTTTCTACTCTCTTTACTTCATTTATTTCTTTTTATTCACGAAGTTGCCTTAGTGTTTTTATAGTTAAAGATATTAGTGAGGATTTTGTTGTTCTGGTGCTGTGAGGATATTGTAAGTTATTAAAGATGGTTTTTCTATTATGTAATTTCGTCAGTAGAAGTCGTTTTTTTAGCTAGGAAATTTTTTGTTTGGTTTGTGAGCTGAATATATTAAAAGATCCTATTTTGTTATTGAGTTTAGCCGTTGAAAACTCTCATTAGCTCTTGAGATCATCCTGTTGTAAAATCTTTGTTCAGTTTTGAGATTAGCCAAGTGTAAAATTCCTTGAGTGGTTTGGGGATTATACAGTGTAAAATCTCTTATTTGGTTGTAAGAATATTTTTGGGCATAACTTATGAAAATATCCCAACTCATATAGTGGAAAATCTCAAGAAGAAATTCTTGGGGTACATGAGTAGACCTAAAGAATACAATTTGCTTGTGCATTTCTGTCTTCCCATATCTCTTTATTTCGTTCTTCATTTATTTGCGTTGTATTTTCATCTCTTCATCTCTCTGATTTTCATTCTTTCAATTATTCAGTTGCTTATTCTTTGTTTGATTTATAAAATTAATTTTAAAAAATTAATAAATCAAGATTTTTATAATTGGACATCTTTTTTTCAACAAACACAATTCACCTCCCCCCTCTTTGTTTGGAGTCACTTGTTCAACAAGTGGTATCAGAGTTTAACACCTATTATAAGACTAATCATCCTAGGAGGTAGAATGATGAATTCAAACACTTCTTATGTTTTTAATAAATATTTTTCATAAACACACCTCCACCGTTTGATTGTGAAAGATTTGACTTATGAAAAGTTAGAATATATATTTTTTATTGAAGCTAATGATTTTGATATGTAGTATTTTGTTATTAATTGTCCTTTTATTCCTACATATTAAATTAATAATAAAGTAGTGAATAAACCATATAATCATCGTATTTTGTTATCAATGCCCCTATTATTCCTACTTATTACGATTAAGTGTGAAAGTTGAAGTTAATAAAGCATGCCTCCAATAAAAGTTTGGAAGATATGCATGACTCATCATCTATCAGACCATGTCAAACAAGACTCGATTCCTCTTTTTAGAAATATTAATTCATTGTACTCTTCCATGAGGAGTGAGTTGGATTAGGATATCACACTCTTTCAAATACTCATCAAATTCTAGACTTAAATATTCACCACCTCGATATTATATAAGTGCTTTAATATTCTTACCTAGTTGGCTTTGTACTTCATTTTTGAATTATTTGAATTCTTCAAAATATTCTGATTTTTTTCATTAGATGTGATGAAGTACTGAAAGCATCCTCTAGCTAACGTGATGAAGTAATGGTATATTGTACAGGTGCAAAATGTGGTGAAAACCTAGGGTAAGCCTTTTTTAAATAGATCCATTTAAAAATTTCGTGGACATTAGACATCGCTTTAAAAGAGAAGCGCTGCCTAAAAGCTATTTAAAAACTTTGTTTCAGAAAAACGCTGCCTAAAGGGGGCCTTTAACAGCGCATTTAAGAAAAAAGCGCTGGCTAAAGTGGTCCTTTAGCAGTGCTTGTGGGAACAGCGCTACCTAAAGCTGGCCTTTAGCAGCGCTTTTAAGATGCTTTTTCTTAAAAATTGTTTCAGAAAAGCGCTGTCTAAAGGGGGTCTTTAGCAGCGCTTTAGATATAAAAGCGTTGTCTAAAGTGGGCCTTTAACAGCGCTTTATAGATAAAAGTGCTGACTAAAGGGTGCCTTTAGCAGTGTTTTCAAGGTGAAAAAAAGCGCTGTCTTTACCTACGGCAGCGGAGGAATAGATAGCGCTTTTAAGCGATGCCTAAAGCCAAAAAAGCGCTTGTTTGGCGTAGTGACTATATATAAGAGCCAAAAGATCACTATTCCCTTTCACTTTTTCCTATGGAAGGTGTTTTATAGTTTTTTCTAACAAACAAGATTCACATGTCTCATATCGTTCATAGTCAAAAGAGTCCTAGAATCCATATTTATGGAGTTAGGAAATATGTTTCTCATTTATGCGGCCTAAACGACAGTGCTAGAGGTATGTCAGATTCAACTAGTTTCTTTTGGCATTAATGTTATATATTGATGTTTCGAGATCAAGGACATAAAGTTCATTACTCATTTGTGCACTAACATAGAAAATATCATTGAAATAAATAAAGAAACACATGTCTTTTACTAAAAATGAAAAAAAAAACTTGTCCAAACAAAAAATAGAAATAAGATTATTGGTAATTGCAGGTACAAAATAAGAGTTCTCTAATTGAATAATGAAGTAACTAGGTAAAGTCAATTCATAAATTCTTATAGGTAAAGCATACATTTATGTTCCATTGCCAACTATGAGATTAATTTCACCTTTTTCTATTGTTACTCGTATTGAGTTTATGCATATCAGTGCAAATATGAGAACCACACCTAGTATCTAATATTCATTATGTAGAAGAAGATAAATTAATTTCAATTACAAAAATATATGAGGGGGAATTATTATTTCCCTTTTATTATCTTCCAGGTACTTATATAATTTCCTCTTTCAATGATAAATCTTATCACAATGAAGGCAATTTTCCTCCTTAGTCACGCCACCTCGAGACTTCAAAGGATGAGTAGCAGTCAGCTTAGACTTAAAAGGTTCCTTTTCCTTGCCTTCATCAATATATTTGTTAGGTTTTCTCAATGATTTCTTTGAATTTTTCCATCGACCATCAATATGGTCTTTTCCATTGCCATTGTTATTTTCAACAGTCCTCAACACGCCTAATAGTGGAGATCAAGAAAAATTGATTGAAATTTTCATACATGATTAGATCAATCGCAAGTTATGGCCTAGGGAAAAATCTCAATCTTACAAAATTTTCAACATACCCAATTATTTTGAGTACATAAGGACCTATCAGACTTACATATGTTTTTTTTAATTTAAAAAAAGGATCTTGGAAACTCCAAGCCTTTTATGCCTAGCATACATATTTTTGATAGAGAATTAGAGGTGTTTGATCCTATTATATGCCTCTATGTTTTTATGTTTTTTTAATAAGCAAGAAATATATTAATCAAGAGAACCCAAGTTCTCAAAGCTTGATACAAAATGCACGGACTGAGTACCGGCCGAAGAAAATTATACTCCAATTGAGCCTTACGAAAAAATAGAATAGGGGATCCCTACTAAACTCGTAAAAATTACAATTGGGTTGTATAATTTTCCCTACGAAGGACCATCGCCACACCAAGGCTTTAACCCCCCAAACGATATCGGAGATGTTCCAAGTGTCGCCTTTGAAAACAATACCATTCCTAACTAACCAGATATGCCAAACCACCGCCAACCACACCACTCCCTCTTTTCCCTTTCTAACTCTAACCCTCCTTCCAAAGCTGTACCACCTCAAAAACTTTCCTTGATGTCCGCCGCATTATAATTAACGAATCCAACCCACTCGGCAATTTCCCTCCATACCAATTCAACACAATAACAAGACAGCAATAAGTGGACTGTGTCCTCTTCGGAACAATGACAAAAAGCACAAACATAATTGGAATGAGTGATTATACCTTTTCTAAAAAGCGCTCCTTTTGTCGGTAATCTATTAATGAAACAACGCCAACCGAAAGCTTTAGATTTCATCGGGACCTCCATCTTCCAAACGAGTTTTAAAGCTTTATTTAACTCTCCTTCCGGGCCAAGCGGAATGTGCATTCTGTTAAGGGAACCATAACAGCTCCTTGCGGAGAAAGTACCATCTTTTTCTGGAAGCCATACCACACTGTCTGCCCTGGACTGGTCGACTGAGACTCCTTCAAGATCAAGCTGCAGCTACTCCATCATTTCTGGGACAGAGTCGTTAGCGGCCAGGATCTGCCGGTTAAGCTCTGCTACGGTTAGCTGCGCGGCTAGGGGCTGGTACTGGATGCTGATGGCGTGAAGATTCTGTTGCAAAAAAGCAGCAGCTACTGGCAGCGCCACAGAGGGCCGAATGTTGTTCGACAAAGACCGCGATAGGCCAAAATTTCCCAACTTCCAGACGCCATCTATCCAACTACCCATAAGGGCCACAGAGACATCCTGCAGAGCTGACATTAGGTACAGCCTTGGATAACAATCTTTAAGGGGACCCCTATTTGTCCAATTAGAATGCCAAAAAGAGATAATACCGCCATTACCTACAGAAAAAACAGTTAGTATTAAAGACGTTGTCCGGTTCTAATGACAGAATATCCCTCCACCAATAAGACTTCGCTTTCTCCCCCTTTCCTTTATCTCCCACATGTGCTACATTAAGATTAACATCTCCATACCGAGCTTTCAACACCCCGAACCACAAAGAGTCCGGTTTGTCTACAATCCTCCATTTCCACTTATATAAGAGAGCGGAGTTAAAATCTTCTATCCTTTTTATCCCCAACCCTCCCTTCTCGATAGGTAGGCAAACTGTTTCCCAACTAACCCAATGGATGCACCTTTTGTTATCCGTTCCACCCCACAAAAAATTACTTTGAATACGATTAATATCCTTAATAACTTTCTTAGGAGCCTTGTAGAACGAAAGGTAAAAAATAGCTAAACTACTAAGGACCGCCTTAATAAGAGTTATTCTACCACCAAAGCTAAGAAATCTTCCTTTCCAACTCGCTAGTCTCTTTTTTACTTTTGCCAACAACGGCTCCCAAGTGATGATCCTTCTAGGGTTGCCACCGATAGGTAAACCTAAGAAGGTAAACTCCTTCCCTTCCCTCCTACAACCAAGAAAATTAGTGGCTATCTCCAAAAGATTATCACTAATGTTAATCCCGATTAATTTACTTTTATGGAAGTTTATGCCTAAACCGGATATAATCTCAAAGGCTCTCAAAACCGATTTGATGGCCCACAAGTGAGTCCAACTACCATCTCCAATCAAGAGAGTGTCGTCCGCAAATTGGAGGACATCTATGAAGCACCTTCTCTTGAACGTAAACCCCGCAAAGTCACCATTCTCCACTGCTTTATTCACTAAACCCTTCAAACCTTCCGCTACAATGACAAAAAGAAAAGGAGAGATTGGCTCGCCTTGACTCAAACCCTTCTCCACCTTGAATTCCTTAGTGGGGCTCCCATTTACCAACACCAACATATGACTCGTAAAAACAAGGGCATTCATCCATTTTATCCACATTTTACCAAACCCCATTCTAATCATCATGGCTCGGAGAAACTCCCAATTGACCTTATCGTAGGCTTTCTCAAAATCTACTTTAAAAAGTAACACTTCCTTCTTTTCTTTAGTCGCGTAATCGACCAACTCATTCGCCACTAACACCCCATCCAACAATTGTCTCCCGGGAACAAAAGCGCTTTGATTACTTGAAATAACTTTGCCAATCACCTTCTTAATTCTTCCCGCCAACGCTTTAGAAATGATCTTATGAATACCACCCACCAAACAAATTGGCCTATAATCGTCTAAACCTAACGGATTGTTAGACTTAGGGATCAAAGCCAAGAAGGAAGATGTTATAGATTTAGACAAAAAAATCCCCGAGTGGAATTCCCTAAAGCAAGAAATGACCTCCGATTTTATTAGCTCCCAACACTTCTTAAAGAAAAGGATAAAATAACCATCCGGACCCGGACTTTTGCTCCCTCCGCAACTCCACACCGCTTCTTTTATTTCACTTTCGTCAAAGGGTAATTCGAGAATATTCTTATCTTCAATGCTAAGCTTGTTAAAAATATCCCCATCCAAAACCGGTTTAGACACCTCGCTCTCCTTGAATTTAGACTCAAAGTGTTCAAAAATCTCTTCCTTAACCTCCCCCACCTTACTAAGGATTCCTCTAGACGTAGAAATATGACCAAGGAAATTGCGCCTCAAACCCCTCTTCATTATCACGTGAAAATACCTACTATTATCGTCTCCATGTTCTTATGTTGTTTCTGAAACTCAGAGTTCATGGTAGACAATAAAATACAATAAACTTCTGGAACTTCATCGAAATAATATTTTCTTATAAGCATTTCTTTCATAAAATTTCAATAAATTCTAATATATTTTTCTTAGATTCCAATATTTAAATTTACAATTTAATTGTAATTTTTTTAATTGTACTTTTTAACTTAAAATATTACAACCAGCAAACATAAACGAAAGTATGAACAGAAATAATAAAAAAGAAAAATGATATTTTGACACCCAATTCCTACACTACACCGTATGTCACTGTTCACAAATACGTTGAACAGTGACATACATAATTTTGACTTTTTCTTTATATTATTTTTTCTCTCTTCAAAACAACTTGGGTTAATAGGGTGTAAAAACTTGGTTAATACAGTTTGTAGTTTGGTTAATAGATATCCTGACAATAAAAAGTAGTCTTAACTAGACAATAAAAGTTGGTTAATTGAGTGTTATAAGTTGGTTAATATAGTTCATAGTTTGGTTATTAATGTCTTGACTGGGAAATACAAGTTTGTTAATTGAGTGTTATAACTTGGTTAATACAATTCAGAGTTTGGTTAATATATATTCTCATTTAAAAATATAATCTTACGTGATAAATTAACTTTGGTTAATACATATATAAAATTGATTAATATTGTTCATAAACTGGTTAATTAATTCTCAAACATAAAATACATTAAATAGTAAAATAAAGTTGGTTAATGGAGTATAAAAGTTGGTTAATATATTTATAAATTTAGTTTAAAGGTAGTGCACTGACAGTGTAAACAAACTTTACACATACATCCAATCAAAATCTTTACACTTGCCATGTCATATTAATTTTTTAAAATTAAAATTATGTTTTAATTGGATGCATAGTTGTGATTGGTTGACAGTGTAAAAATATTTTACATTGTCAGTGCATTTCCCTTTTTCTCTTATAAATTAGTGTCGAATATGGTTAATAGCATGTATTTTATTGGTTAATCAAGCAGTGAAATTGGTTAATAAATTATAAGTAAAATAGTTGGTTAATAGCGTACATTTTTGTGGTTAATTCAATTGTGAAGTTGGTTAATAATACAATCATATATTTATGTTATAAATTAAATTTTTTTTTTTTGTTTTTAAAAAGAATATTTGTTTTTTTATAAAATTATTATTTTATTAAAAGAAACACTTCATTGTATAATACAGTGAACAGTGTATACGGTATAAAAAATAACAGGAGTGCTATTCTTACAATTTTTTCATACACCCTATCTGCTACACCGTATATTTCAATAAGCAAACTTTTTCTTTGCACGGAAACCAAAAAAATTAAATTAATAAAATAATCAAATCAGTAGATATTGTGTATTATAATACGGTGTAGGTGTTCAAACTAGTGTAAGAATAGCTTTTTCCAAAAAATAAGTGTAACAAATGGTATCAACCTAACATTGCTTAAAAAAAATGTAAAACATTTTTAAATTCTATCTATTCAAACTCAAACATCATCCTCCTCCACAAAACAAACACAATGTCCTGTTATGGTCCTGTTTGGTGTTCTAACCAACTCAAATGGTTTTCTTGCCAACACGCATGCTTTGTCTTTTCCTATACCAATCACAAAGGGTAAGCATGATGTTAAACTTTTGGTGTTTTCCCTTTTTCGACAATGAAATCAAAGAATAACGACGATAAAGTAAATGCATTTAAAATAGTTTAATGACAAAAAAATGTATAGTTATTGACTTATTGTCTTGTCTTAGCAATTATATTTTAATATTTAGAATATTTTTATGAAAATTATGCTACATTTATTAGTATCTAAAAACATAAAAGATATTGCCTATCTAATTGTAGCTAGGGGTGGGAATAGGCCAGGCCGGCCTACAGGGGCGCAGCCTACATAGGCCTAGGTCAGGCCAGACCTATTTAATAAAGAGGTCAGGCTTAGGCTTTTTTAAAAGCCTATTTTATTTAATAGGCCAGGCTTAGGCTATTAAAAAAGCCTATGAAGCCTTATAGGCCGGCCTATATTTTCATATATATTAGAGATATGTTAAATAAGTTGGTTCATGTATGCATATATATTAGGAAAAAAAAAGCTAAATAGGCTACCCTAGGAGGGATCAAATTACACCCGAAGAGTTACACCACGAGTTACACTCGTTCAATAACTACATCTCGAAATAATATTTTTTAAATTCAACCGTTGGATTGAAACATAATATCATATAGATCATACCTATAAAGTTTGAGCTTAATCTATAATGATTTACTATATCATCAAGATATCTAAAGATTAACGTCAAAATGAGCTTTCATATAACGTTAATTTTGATGTTATTCAATGACATAGTAAATCATTATAGATTAAGCTCAAATTTTATAGGAATGATCTATATGATATTATGTTTCAATCCAACGGTTGAATTTAAAAAATATTATTTCGAGATGTAGTTATCGAACGAGTGTAACTCGTGGTGTAACTCTTCGGGTGTAATTTGATCCCTCCTCATATATATATATATATATATATATATATATATATATATATATATATATATATATATATATATATATATATATATATATATATATATATATATATATATATATATATATATAACAAATGCTAAATAGGTTCACTTATATATGTATATATAGGCCGACCTACAAGACTTCTTAAGTTATATAGATTAATTGAAAACTTTAATGAGATACAGGCTTTTTAAATAGGCTTTCAGGCTAGGCCAGGCTTTTAAAAAGGTCAGGCCAGGCCAAAAAACTAAGCCTATGATAGGCCTTAGGCCAGGCTTAGGCCTTTTAAATTTATCGTAGGCCAGGCTCAGGCCTTCTAAAGCCTAGCCTAGCCTAGCCTATTTCCACCCCTAATTGTAGCTTATAGTAAGGTCTCGTGTGTTGTCTTTTACTTGAATATTATTAGGTTAAATATGTTTGTGTCTATAAAAAAATTATATATTTTTGTTCTTACAAAATTATTTTATACGTAGTTTTAGTCTTTACTATTAAACCAATATGTATTTTTAAAACATTATTTTGTATTCATGTTTAAAATGTTATAAAAAATTCTAGAAAACAAATTTTAATTTCGAAGTCGAAATTTTTATTACTTTTATCATTATTTTTAAAATTTAAAAAATTAATCTTTAATTCTTTTAATTTTAAAAATTATAAAATTTAGTAAAAAAATATTTTAATATTTTAAATATGTATAAAAAATTATTCAAAAATTTAAAATTAAAGAATAATTAAGTAATTTTTAAAATTTTAAAAAATTAACATGCAGAGAAAACATAAAAAATTTGTAGAAATTAAAATATGTCATTTTAATAATAGAGACTAAAAATAAAAATTATAATATTTATGAAGACAAAAAAATATTTAATCCTTATTTATTTATGGTGAAGGCTTTTAATATTTATTTTCATTCCTTAGACTTTTTTTTTTAATAAAGGTTATATATAAAACAAAAAAACTGGTAAAAAAAGGGGAACAGGTTAGTCCCAAGGATTAAGAGAATCTAAAGAAAGGTATACCTAGCCTATTCTTTACAAAATCATTCTGAATACCCAAAGGAATGAAATCAAAAAGGATGGTAGAATCAATGTTGAGCGTGAAATTCGCCAAAAAAGCAGCACAAGAATTACCTTCTCTAAAAATATGAGTGAAAGTTAAAAGAGTGAAATTAGAGTGAAGGACGCAAAAGCGCCAACGAATTCTATAAACGAAGGGAAATAAATTATGGTTGGAGAAAGCTTTGACAACCAAACTAGAGTCGGTTTCTATCCAAAGCTTAGACCAACCCCTATCTATAGCGATTTCCATAGCTCGGATAACCGCTCTGAATTCAGCATAAATCGAAGAGACACACTGAAGGTGCTCAGCAAAAGCAAGAATGAAATCCCCTCTGTGATTGCGAAAGAGACCACCACAATCCGCATTAGCAGAATCATGAACGAAAGATCCGTCGCTATTGCATTTAATCCAACCAATAGCAGGGGGTATCCAAAAAACTTCTTTTATAGTTGGAGCTTTAGGAGGGAGGATATTGACTTTGAATTCTTTGATGAAAGCAAACTCCTGCATGTTAATATAAGATGCCTTGCGAGCCGCGTTACCGGAGAGCTACAGTTGCCGCATGGAGAAAACTTCAGTAGCGAAGGAAGCAAAAGGCTTTATGTTGTGGTGCTTGGTAGAATTTCTGAGCTGCCAGATGGAGAAAACTAAATTGACAATAGCCGCGCAACGACTCAAAGCGACGTGCGGAGACGTGTTGCGTAAACAGAAAACCAACCACTCATCAATAGATTGATGGAATGTAGCAGTATGGAACTTCCTCATGAGCCAGTTCTATAGAAATTTGGAGAATTCGCAATCGAAAATGAGATGCTGAAAATTTCCATGTGAACACGGCATAAGGGCCAGTGGGAGGCTAACGAAATGCCTCACAACATAATAAAATCATCTGTAGGAATTTTCCTGTGCAGAATTTTCCAAACCATAATAGACCTACTAGGTGGAATGTTACTGTGCCAAATTTCCTTGCTCCAAGCAACCTCTGCGGCATATGCTCGGTTTTGAAATTATAAGCGTCTTTCATCACTAAACAGCCCGAAAGGTCGTGCTTCCAACCCAAGACATCAACAGAATTGTAATCTAGGGCCACGACGTTTACAAGCCGCAACTGAAAGAAAGGGAACCAAGCAAACCAATTTTGAAGGGATGCGTTGTTACACCCTATTCCCCATCGCTATTTTAATTAATATTAATAAATAAATTAGAGTAATTCAAAATTTCAATACAACACATCAAGAATAGGATGCTACTTCGTCATCGATATTAAAAACACCTATGCTCAAGTTCATAAAACATGGATACATAACACACTTCAGATGAACCGACAAGATCATCATTATAATCCTTTAAAATAGTCAACTTCTTTATTATTGCAATGGAAAATAAAATATAAAAATTCAGCAACATCTTTAATCATAAAAAACTCCATCGGTTATTTAAATAAAAGAGATTTACACTACTCTCAAAATCTTCAACTAGAACAACAATTCATCAATCAAAAACAAATAAGCGTTCATCCCTCCCCGGTGCTACGTATTAGAGCATGACACCGACTCGACACGCCTAACCTCTCCTATTGGTTCTTACCTCTGAAAATGGATTTCTTGACCGTGCCTAGGACTGTTCCAGAAGGTTTCTTTTGATCTGAATAGCTTCAATAATCCCTAAGGATGCTTTCTGGGCATCTAAATTGGAGTGAACACTCCTCCTTCTTCAAACACGAGTTCACCTACAACAAGAAAAAGTTATGGCTAGAACACATAGTTCTAGGTGTTACACATCAAGATTAAGCACTTGGATAGCTTCTATATGCAATATAGGAGGTATTTGAAGCAAGAGGCCTCAAAATGCACGGGCCAATTTGAAAATCACAGTTTATGACTTAAGGGTGAATTTTGGTAAAATGCAAATGTTTATTTTGTGTTTCAGGCCTTTGGTAGGTGTTTGGAGGTTTTGTACAGCTTCAATATGTTGATTAGAAGCTGTTAGAAGTGTTTGTTTGGTTGGTTAGTGTTTGGTTTGGACTTTGGCTAGTGATGAGCTTAAATGAAGCTTTAATGGAGGTAAAAATGGATTTTTGGTTAAGGGACCTTTGTGAGGTTGGGGAAGGTATGGAAACCTTCCAAATGATGTTTAGAAGTTGTCTAAACCTTTGGTTGACACCCAAAACTTGTGGAACTCAAAATCACTATGAAAATGCAAAGATTGGAAAATGAGAATTTCAAGTGAGGTAGTGACTTGGAGAATTCCGGTGTATTTGATGCAATGGCCAATGCCCTATATTTATAGGCAAGTATTAGGGTTTGTGGAGGGAAAAAATTCAGAAGTTTGAAGCTCACATGTGACCCTTGTACCACCTTGCTTATTTGTGAAGTTATGTGAAAATTGGAGTTCCAATGGCAAGGTACAAGTTCAAGCATGCTTCCATGACTTTATTCTGAGTTTGGAGAGGTTTCTTGTGATGTTTAACTTGCTTTTGGTGCAGAGGAGACATGGGAGAGGCTCAAGGAGAGTGGACTTTATGCATAAAGCCTTTTTATCAAAATGGAAGTGTGATCTTTACGCCATTAATGGAATGATCACTTAGATAATGTCTTAAACACTTGGATTATAGCTCAAAAGCAAGTGTAATCTTCTAATTATGATGCTTTGAACATGTTATATGTGCTTCAAGAAAGGAATCTTTGCATTTGAAATGGTTTTGGTTCATAACTTCTTCATCTTCATTCTTGAATTCAAGTGTTCATGGTGCCTTCTTCACAAAAGCATATCTCATTGATCAAGCCATGGATTTTCATGCTACTTATCTCTTTGGAAAGCCCTTGCTACATACTTCAATTCACTTGTTGAAATTTTCCTCAAACTCTTTTTGGATCATGGAGAAAAAAGGCCATAAATTTAAGAAAAAACTAGGTGAAAACACTTAGAAATTTTCGAAGTTTTTTGAACATAAACCTTCTTAATCCAAAATCTCTCAAAATAATCACTTTTAGCCAAAAGTTGCATTGTGACAAGTTGTTTGCTTTGCCAAGATCTACAACTTTCATTTTTGGAGATTTTTGAGTTTGTAGGCAAAATTTGGAGTTCCAAAATTAGGTCAAAATTCACTTAAAACCCTAATTTTGATTTTTGTTGACTTTTTGATTCTTGATGAATTCTTTGAATTTTCTTTCATCAAATGTATTCAATATCCATATGATGATGATTTGGATCCTTAAAAGTCCATAATTGACCATTTTTCTCAAAAGTCAAAGGTTGACTTGCACAGTTGACTTTTTTCAAATGAACTATAGTTTTGTGATTTCCACATGAATCAAGCTCTCCTCTTCAAATGAATGATATGAATGGACTATAATGTTGATTTGGATGCCCTTGAATCATGGTTTGAGTCTTGGAACCATGTCTTGGTAAAAAGTCAACCCTCTTGGAGCCTCTAGTGAATTTGAAGGTGATTGATCTTGCATTGAACCATCTTTGGACTTTGATATTGATTAGAGAATCCTTTGAGTCATAGAAGAATGTTGAATTTCCTGGTGGGTCTCAAAACCCTAATTTGCTCAACTTCTTCTTGATCAGTCTCCTGTCTTGGGACACAAGCAACAAACAACAATTTTTTGTATTTTGGGTTAACAAATGATAAATGCATGATGATTATGATGACATTTATGATCCTAATATTTAAGCTATGGTGGGATCTCAGTGGTGCCATATTACAATTTTCTTCTTCTAAGTTGTCACCTTATGAATAAGTGTTATCCCATGTTGCCATTAGCCCCTTTTTTCTTGCCCTTGAAATTTTCTTTTCTGATTCTTTCTTTCTTGAGCTTTGGACATTTATTTTTTGTAGTGTCTTGGTTCTTTTCATTCATAGCACGTAACTTGTCTGCTTGATGTTTGTGAACGATCTTCTCTATTTCTGGATCCTCAGAAGTTGTTTGGTCTTTTCTTCTAGAGTTTTTTTACTCTTCTCGATATAAGTGACAACTCATCTTCATCATCAGAAACTTCATCGTTGGAATCTTATATTTCTTCAGCTTGGAATGCCTTGTTCTTTTCTGACTTAGTCCTTTCTGATTGGGACCTTAGAGCAACTGATTTTCCTCTTCTTTGAGGTTCATATTCTTCCAGCTCGATTTCATGACTCCTTAAAGAACTAACCATCTCCTCAACAATTATGTTGTTCAGATCCTTAGCGAGATTTAGTGGAGTTACCATAGGTCTCCATTTCTTGGGTAAAATTTTGATGATCTTCTTAACATAATCAGCAGTAGTATAACCTTTATCCAGAACCTTGAGTTCTACAACCAAAGTTTGAAACCTTGAAAACATAGTTTCCACAGTTTCTTCTTCTTCTATCTTGAAAGCTTCATATTTTTGAATTAAGGCCAAGGTCTTGGATTCTTTAACTTGAGTGTTGCCTTCACGAGTCATTCTTAACGAATCAAGAATGTCTTTTGCTGTATTTCTATTTATAATTTTTTCATATTCATTTTAGGATATAGCATTGAGAATGATGGTTCTAGCTTTGTGATGATTCTTAAATACACGTTTTTGTTCATTATCCATTTTGTTTGTGGGAATGGGCATACCAATCGCAGTAACAGGTAGTACATACCCATTAGTTACAATCTCATAGAGATTAATATCATATCTTAGAAAGAAACTTTCTAGTCTATATTTTCAATAGTCGAATCTTTCACCATCAAAGACTGGAGGTTTAGCATTAAAACTATCTCTTCCATGAATGTTAGCAGCGGAAGCAGTTTAGAAGTTTTTCTCACACCTGACCTCTCTACATGGTTAAGTGTTTGATAAAAATCAACAAAGAGTCGGAGCTTTGATATTAATTGAAGGTAGAGAAAAACACAAGAAAGGGGCGGTTTGAATTGGGTTTTCTAAAAACTTTTCTTCTTAAAAAAACTATTCATAAAAGTTAATGAGATAGTTAAGAGGGAGAAGAAAAAGAACACTTTTGGTTATCTAGGTTCACCTTAGAAAAGGCTAATCTTGTCCACCCACCAAGGTGATTTTTTCTTAGAAAAGGACTTAATCCATTAATCTTGAAAGATTAAAAACAACCTCTAAGAGTCTAGAAAGATACCTTAGTCCTCTCAAGTATACAAACTAACAACCTAGTCACTTGAGGAATACAAATCTCAACAGATTTACAAATGGTAATCCTGACAAGATATTGCTTCTAAAAAGCAGATTGAAACATAAACAATTTAGCACAGATGTTAACACAATCTAAGAAACAACTCTTGTGTTCTAGAGATTCTTAAAAACTATATTTCTAAAAATGGAGTGTTTAGTACAATTTACCTAAGATATTTCTTTCTTTTTTTCTCTTTGAAGTTTTATTTGCTGAGTTTGAAAATATAGCTTAAATAGCGTTGTGAAGTGGCAACCTCTTCAAATGAGAGTGTCTATTATATATAGTCCCATGAAAATATGATCGTTGAGAGAGGACAAGACGTAGCTTTCCTTGATGTAACAGATATAAAAAGTCATGGGGAACAAAGAGCACACCAAAGACAGAATCATACAATACGTTCTGCAATAGTGGAAAAGGTTATGTAATGATTTACCATATTGCTTCTATTGCAAGTTTATAATCATTCTTCTTCTTGAGATGTACTTCTTATCTGAAGTGAAGAGAGTAGTGAAGAGATCATGTAATGTAGCCAGAAGTAAGTCTTGATAGTTATAAGCAGCAGCCTATCTGAACGACACATTCTGATATCTGATATAGAAGCAAGAAGTGTATCTCCGCTGAACTCTGATCTTGAATAGTTTCTTAGCTTCAGAACATTTGTAAATCCTTTTTCTAATGAGTCATTCAAAATTCTTCAGAACTGCTGATGTCACTTCAGAATTGAGATGAATAGTTCTTTTAATGTGTGATGATTTGATTCTGATGATTTTCTGGACAACAATCCTAATCAACCAAAATAGTAAATTTGCACACTTAAGAAACTATTAGAGTACGAAATTGTTGCATAAAAAATATATGCATTGTTATCATCAAAACTTAAAGATTGAATGCATAACCAAATCTTGTTCTAACACTAATGACTACATCAAAATTATGGATGTACTCTCAACTTCTAGGACGCAAGGGGCCAGAGAAGTGAAAAATGTACATCCTCATTTTTAACAAGGGGGTAACTTGGTTCAAATGCCTTATAACGGAATCTAGAGACTCTTAGGGTGATTTAAGCATACGTTTTATGACTCACTTCATTATGTCAGTGAGGCATCCAAAATAATTATAAAACTTGGGAACAATTAAACAAAATAATGATGTACCTTTGAGGTCCTACATTACAAGATTAAAAAATGAGGTCATCATAATAAAAGATGCCAACAATAAAGTGAAGAAGTACTTGATGTTTGGGGAATTTGAGGATGATTGATAATTTTTGAGAATATGGGAATAAAGGTTTTGAAGTGCTCCAATTACCTTGGCAGAAGAATGGAGAAATACATCTAGTACTAGGAACGACTAGAGAAAATCATGGAGATCTATGATGAAGGTTTAGAAAAATCTTAAAGCATATAGAAGGATGAAGGTAGATATGATTAAAAATTCGCAGCCCAACCGAGAGAATAAATGGTTGCCCATCCCAATACTATGATTACCCGCTTATAAACACATCTAAAGGATGTATCCTTCATGCGTGCACCAACATGGAGTTTCAAGAAGATGTGTCATTTTCTTAGAATAGGGAATGTTCATGCCTAGAAAAAAAAAAAATATTTTTGTTCCCACATAAGCAACAACCACAACACAGAGGATTATATCAATCCCATTGATGTAACTAAAGGTTTGATCGAACAATGGAAGTTGTCAAAATTTGTGGTGATAGCAAGAATAAGGTAAAAAAGGGAGATATAGGGATAAGACTCCCCCAAAGAGTACAAGAAAAAATATGTAAATTTTAAAAGAAGAAAAACCTTTAGAAGACAGGGACGAGAAAGTGTTGCATTTAGCTTATTCCATCTCTAGGGTCATGTTGTCTGAATGTGAGAATTTACCCATCATTATGCACGTGAACAATGAAAATTTTCTATCTTGCGATTATATTCCATTCAACACCAGAAAGAAGGAATAAAGATTGAAAGAAATAGGCCACACATGGTTCATGTACGCACAAAATTCAGATGAGTGAAGTTGGCTAGATACCATAGAAATGGTGTTAGAGGGCTTCCCAAACTCTGAGGAAGTCTTTTGCATCTCAATAAAATAAAGCTAAGGGAGATGATGACCCATATGACAAAGCAACGTCAAAGTCCTAGAAATAAAAGTTGGATATGAACAAATGCCAAGGGCCGAGGGTAAGTTACCAAGACACCCCATCATTAAACAAGAAGCGCATGAAATCTTACAATTATTCAAAGTTACATTCTGACCCTTTGGGTCACATATGGGTTCATTGATTTCACAGGTAGGCCTCTTTGGAATACTAGAGGAAATGACTTTATCGAATCCTTAAAAAGAATGAAAGTTACTCTACCAAAATTTTTAAGGCAGCTTGTATATTTGAGAAAAATGTTAATATTTAAAACATACATTAGAAAGATCCACGATCTACTCCTCATGGAGATGTCACTTTCACACTCACGGCCATGGAGAAAACCCATATACGAAGAAAATTAAAACAAAACATAATCCATCTTCCTTAACTAGCTTGGCAAACTACTATTCTAGTTTAGGTTAAGTCCTATCCATTTGGCTTCACCAACTTACATTATTCGGTTAGCGAGCCAGTTGCTAGTAAGGGAGGAAAATGGGCATGTATGCTCCATTAAAACCCGCCCCACAAAAAGTATGCAAAAAATGAGGCGGGGCTATGGAGACATTAATGAGGGTGCAAGCCTAAAATATTACTCCGTCCTATTTAGACTTTACCCGTAAAAAGCCTGCAAAAAACAAGGCGTGGGCGGGGAAGAAATGATTGAGGATACGTGCCTGAAGTCTTGGTCCACCCTGCAAAAAATGAGGGTGGACCCGCGAGCGCTATACTTTATGTTAATGGTTGCACTCGCAAAAGACCGCCAAAAATAGGGGCAAGGGCTGGGCGGACATAATACAAGGTGTAGGCTTAAAATCTTGGTCCAACCTATAAAAAATTGTAGGCAAAATAGGCTTTTCTTGTGGATCAAACCCATTTTACCACCCTTAGTTGCGATATTGTTTGTTAAAGTTATTCAAGGGTCCCTTTAGATTGTTAAAAGCATATATGTCAAAGGAATTATCTAAGGACATTGGTTAGTGTCGCGGGGAAAAATCGTTGTCTTTTTTCGGGATGGGACACCTGATGCCTTCTTTGGGCTCGAGTGCTCAAAAAATGATTTTTCTTTTGTACGGACCAAACTTTTTATTGTTTCCAAAAGAGGAAAAGGAAAAAAGCTGCAATAACCTAAAAGTGGGGGGAGAGATCTTTGGGTAAGAGGGTTGGTTATACGAAGGGAAGGTATTAGCACCCAACGTATCTATAGTACTCTATAGGTTTCTTTGCTTTATTTTTCATTTCATGTTATTGAGAGGTTCTGGTGAAATAGGTGGGACCTAAGGTGTTTGTTTGATTATGCTCGCAAAGATCATCGCGATCCTCTGCATACATATCCCTTAGAGGGAATCAGAGCATCTGTAGCTCGGGGTCTACGGGTGCTAAGGTTTGAGTGGTTTGAGGGAGAAGTTTTGTTTTGCTCGCCAAGGATCGACCTTGTGCCTACGTATTCTCAAAGGGATGTTGAGAAAGTCAGAGCAATCGTAGTTCCCACTTATGCTAGTGGAAGCAAAGGAAAATAGACAAATGTCGTCTAAATGCTAGATGTATCTAATCTATATCATCACATACATCTGTTTGATTTTGTTTGAAAATCTTTTCATTATAAGCCCGGGGCCATGCCACTTAGGGTGCTTAGAATGATAAAGATGTTTTTGTTTGTTTAACCAGCCTTGTGGCAAAAGTTTTAATGAAGTCAGCCTTGTGACAAAAACTTTGATTAATCAGCCAGCCTTGTGGCAAAAGTTTCAATGAAGTCAGCCTTGTGACAAAAACTTTGATTAATCATCCAGTACGGTGGTAAAACAGTTTGATTGATTAGCCAGCCTTGTGGCAAAAAGAAAGTTGGATTGATTAGCCAGCCTTGTGGCAAAAAAGTTTGATTGATTGATTGATTGTTTGTGATGATATAAAAGAGATACTCCTAGCATAGAGATGAAAAATGTCTAATCTCCTAGGGTATTCGATTTGGATATTGGGGATGCTTATAAGAAGCCCGTGGGTCCTTGTACGAAGCCCAAGAGGAGGCTATCCGAGGGTCCTTGCATTGTAAGCCCAAGAGGAGGCTATGGGAGGGACAATCCAGGGTCCTTGCATTGTAAGCCCAAGAGGAGGCTATGGGAGGGTCACTCGTTTGTACAAAGCCCAAGGGGAGGCATGGTATAGTTGGTTTGAGCTCTTAGAGCGATTTCACCGGGAAACCATACTCTATGTCCTAACCTAAACTAGTGGAGATTCTTTGCACGAAGCCCAATAGGAGGCTATGGGGAACCTAGTGTTATACTAAGTTGAACAAGCACACATATCACACATATGAACAAACATGAACAAGTATGAACAAATATGAACAAACATGAACAATTATATATGACAAAGTGTGTGTATATAATGGAGTTTATGAAGGAAATATACCTGTAAGCATGATCCATTTGTATACACAGGGGTTCGGGACTCACACTCGAGGAGAGGTCCACTTGAGTTTATTCAAAGCTATGTAAACAGGTTTTTACAAAGGGGCTCGGGACTTATACCTATGTGGAGGCCCATGGTATTTTTGGGAAGATTTAAAGAAACCTTCATTTTTGGTTTGTTATTAAAGTTAAAAACAAACTGATCGAGGTATGTACAAAAATGTGTGTGTACAATGAAATACCTAATTTCATGTACAGGAATGGGTATGTACAAAAGGGGCTTGGGACTTATACCTACGTGGAGGCCCGTGTTTTATTTACAAAACATGGTTGATTGTTTATTTACAGACGCGAGGTTTCGCTTTTGAAAAACTGTTTGAAGATTTGTTTGAAAGAGTTTATTCTGTTTGAAGAAAAACTGTACAAAAAAGAAAAGAAATGGGACTTACACTCTCTAATATTCGAGAGGCCCCTGTTTTATTTTCATAAAACAGGGTGGATGGTTTTGAAAAAAGATGTGAGATTTATTGTTTTAAAAACAGTTTGAAAAGTATTGTTTTTGAAAAAGTTTTCTGTACAAAGAAAAACTGTAAAAAGAAGAAGAGTGGGTCTTATACTCTCTAATATTCGAGAGGCCCCACTTCGTTTTGAAAATCGATTGATCAATTAAAAGATTTTAATCAAAAGTTTCAAAAAGAAATGGTTTATCGCTTTTTGAGAAGAAATGCGATCGCTCGTTTTAAAACGATTTGAATTTTGAAAGGAGTCAAATTAATCAAGATAAACAAAAAGATCGTCTTCAATTAACACTTAGATGATTAGGGTTTATTCAAAAAATATTTACAAGTGATTAACTTTGAAAATCAAATGAAAAACAATATTTTAAAGTATTAAAAAACACTTAAAACATGTCATTTTAAACCTATATAAAAATGTATTAAATAAATCTTTTTTGATGATTTTTTTTGGTATTCATAAAATATGTATATTAAACAAAGAGTATGCAAAAAATGAAGTGAAAATAATGAATTTTGATTGGTTAAATTAATTGGTGAAGTTGTGAAGAAAATGAAGAAAAATAGTGATAAAAAAAATTGGTTTTGTCTTCCAAAGGGCTTGAACCCACGCACCCTTGCTCACTAACCAAAACAACAACCAACTGAGCTGCGCGTGCAGCTTGTTTATGATACGCGTTCAACACATTATATTTTAAAACAATTATTTGAATTCTTTGAACGAAAATCTGGCGCCAAGAACACACCCTAACTGAAATTCAAAAATCTTCAAAACTGTGTTGTTTTGATTGATCAAAGGGTCTATCTCACTCGGTTTTGGACGAGGATCATGATGATGACCTTCAATTTCATTTATTTTTGCTCTAAGGTTATTAATTTTCACATGAACATGAAGAACCCTAAAACTGAATTTGATCGTGAAATGATGTATGTGCAAGTTATGATGCAATTGATTGAGGGTTAATGATCCCCATGTGTGCAAAAACAAGATGGTATATCAATATTTCATTTATGATGCGTGCATGATAGAGTTTGAAGTTCATGAGACTTACCTTCAAAAACGGCTAAAGTGGAGATTGAATTCTTCAGTAGAGGTGTTACAGAAGTTGTTGCTCAATCTGAACAGCTTCAATAATGATTATAGAACATGTCTGGATGCTTGGAACCATCTGAATTCATCTGTGCTAAGCTGTGGTACCCGATCTGCATAACCTTGGAGTGTGAATCGAATTTGAAGATTATGAGGTTACAGATCATATGTGAGTGCTTGGATAGCTCATATGTGATGTATATGAGGTGTTGGAAGTGTTAGTTTGGACAGATATAGCTTGGTATGGATTTTGGCATGATAAGGCTCTCTTTATGCAAACATGGGGGTTGAAGAGTGATTATGAGATTTAGGTGTTTTTGGGGTGTGTGAGTGGATCAAACACATCATATATGACATTTAGAAGTTGTGGGAAGCATCACTTTGTTCAGAACTTGCAAGGTTTGGAGGTTGAGTTTTCTACCTCACTTTGAAACACATGACTTGTAATTCAAGAAAGAAGAGAGAAAACCTATAATTGTGAGGTTTTTGTGTGAATTTGGAAGTGATTTGAACCTCTATTTATAGGCCAAAGTTTCTGAATGAAGAGCTCTTGCAAGTTGATCAAGAATGATGACTTGGCTTAAGAGATAAAATGGCATCTTTTGCATTTAATGCATATGGTTAAAAGTAACTAAACCATGGTTATTTTCCAAGCTTCTTATCTCTTTCCATTCTGATCTCAAACCAGAAAATATCTATCAATTATTGCATTGGTGTGTCATCACTTGGATCATTGGCCATATAGTATAGAAACTTAGTGAAAATGGCTTGAAATTTCAAGTGAAAAGTTCACTATTGTCAAAATTCAAAACCATAGCTATGCTCCATATTTTTTCATGCTCTTGGACATTTTGGAAAGCTCATGTTACACACTTCAAAACCCTAGTTGAAAGTTTCTTCAAGACCTTTAAGGAAATGGGTGAAAAAGATCCATGAACTTTGAAGAAAATGAGATTTCAAGTGAAGTTTTCAAAAAGTACCAACTTTGAAGCACCATATCTCTTAAATGGTTGATCTTATGGAAAAAATTTATATGTGTCAAAGTTGTTTATTGGATCAAAATCTACAACTTTCATGTTGGAAGTTTTTTTCAGTTTGTAGGTGAAATTTTGAGTTATTCCCTTCCAAAGTTTGGAAAAAACCATTGAAAAACACTTAGAAAAATTTTCTAAGTATGAAAGTCAAACTTTTGACTTTTTGATTCTTGATTGATTTTCTTGATTTTTCTTGATCAAATGACTTCTCATATCATATATTGATGATTTAAAACTTCAAAAGTCATGGTTGACCAAAATTCTCCAAAAGTCAATGGTGATCTTGTACAGTTGACTTTTTCAAACGAATCGCGTTTCTGGAGATTTCAAATGAAACAGGCTATCCTCACCAAATGAATAGTATGAATGGACCATATTGAAGCATTAGAGGATATTGAGCCATGGTTTGAGTTGTGGCACCATGTCCTGATTAAAAAGTCAGTTGCTCAGTGAATTAGGTCAAAAACCCTAATTGTCGACCTGATGAAATTGATGACTGTAGGTCTTGAATTGAGATGTAATTTCCATTGTATATTGTCATAGGGATTATTTGAGGATGATTGAAACCTTTGATTGACTTCCTGGGGATTTTTAGGGTTTCCCAAATGTGATCCCTGATTTCAGTCCCTGATAGTTCAAAAACCCTGATCTGAGGATTTGTCTGATCAATCTTTGTACAGGAGATGTTCTGAGCCAATAGATTAGGTCAAAATGATGTACTTGGGGTTTTGAGGTCATGTCCCAAGTCATTAGGTCAAACCCTGAGCAAAAGTCAAGAGCATGCTGTCTTCAGTCAAAACCCTAATTCAGTCGATTCAAAGCTGTTGAGTTTGTTGAAATGAATCTCTGAGGACCAAATGTTGATTGTTGATGAAGATAATTCACTTGAAATGGAGGGAGAACACAGCCCTAATTGATTATTACTTGTACTGATGAGTGATTTCCTGATTAGATCCTGCTGAGTCACAAGTAGCAAACACAAGCTATGCAGTTTGTTAGAGATGCAAATGATGCATATGCAGATGATATGAGGTGGTATCTTAGGTCAAAAATTGGGGTATGACAGATGCCCCTATTTAAGTTTCTTCAACCTGAGATATGAAGATTGAAAATCTTCGTTTTGATAGGGTGGAAGAGACTTAAATATCAGAAGACGCGAATTTTGGACCTAAGATACCAAAATTGCGAGTGATGCAAGGATATCTTTACCGAGGGAATATCAAGAACTGACTCCACTGGGGAAAAGAGATTGGGAAGGATGCCTCAATCCATTTTAGGAAGAGAATCCGTTTTTTTCTTTTCGGGAAAGCAAGTGTATGCTTCACCGGAGAATGATAGCTTTGTGAAAAAAGCTTACCTATCGACATTATCGACTATCAGCATGGGGATAGACTTGTTAATAATGCGAAGGTGAAAGGTATGAAACTGTGTTACCGACTACCAGCATGGTGATAGACTTGACAAGGTAAAAAGAGTTTCAAAGGTTCGGTTAATATTACCGACTATCAGCATTGTGATAGACATGTTAAATAATATAACCAGAACAATAGGTTACAACCTACCAGCCTCGTGATAGCGGTTTAGAAGACATGATCAATTATCAGCCGAGTGATAAAATGATCTTGGAGACTTTGCTAGGGAAATTACTGGTTATTCAGCCTTGTGAACAGTAATAAGGCCCTGATTGTCAAATGGTCTTTAGGATTGATTTCCTTGAGAGGAAAAAGCTTTTGAAAGAGACATAAGCTGCTCAGATGATAAGGCTATTGCTTATTGCCTGTTTTTTTCACGACTCTGTTTGGGGAGTCAAAATTTGAATCTTTGGTAAAGACAAGGTTCTAACCAAGAATGAATTGGGAAGAAATAGTCAAACCAGATTTTGCACCCATGAGGAATGAACTCAACTGGGGATTTCCTCCTTTGTTTTGAGAGGAGAAACTAAAGCAACCTTCTTCCACGAGGAATGATCTCAGTGGGGAACTGGAGAAAGAATATGTTCTTTTCTGCTTATGGGTGACGACCTACTTGGAGAGATGACACGCCCATATTTGTTTTTTCTTTTCTTTTCTTTTCCCTTTTTTTCTTCTTCTTTTTTTTCTTCTTTTTTTTTTTTTGAGGATAGATATATCCTAAACAAGTAAGTATTGAAAAATGCAAGAATGCATAAATGATGCAAATATGTATGAATGATGAATGTCATGAATGTAGCATGCATGCTGACGATACTGACAGACAAAGAGGTATACTGGAGAGGAACCGACGTCGCAATACAACCAGATACTTGGCAAATGTTCTTCGACATGGTGTAGATAACACAGGTGAACAATGCTGTGTGCTTTAAACTTCTCTGGGGAAGACAAGCATCTTTTCTTATTGAGATGGAAGAACCTTTTCACTGGAGATAGAAAATCTTCGTTACTGGGGATAAAAGAGCTTCTTCACTGGGGATAGAAGAGCTTCTTTACCTCGAGGGATAATTGCTTCAAGAATTCTTTTCTGGGACAAGAATACCGTTGTCTCAACAATTTTCAGGGAGAATCTTTTTGTTCATCCTATGGAGACGACCGCTGATGTTCCTTCCGTTGTTCACAACTCAAAGGAAAGTTTCGCTTTTATTTTGAAAAAAGTGAAATAAATTCATTTAAAACTTTTTCTCTTTTTTTTTTTTTTCAAAAGTGAATAACACAATTAAAGCGTCATTTTGCAAGCTGAAAGAAATTAAAGATTGCAAACAAATGGGCACAAGGCTCAAATTTATTTAATAGGATGGTGATCAGCCAAAGGCGTGATTCCATAGAGTATTTACAAAAGTTAGAAATGGTAATTATGCGGAAAAGGCTACATTGAAAGCAATAACCACTATTCCCCCTAACAAATTTGAGTTCCAACTGTGCTTGTTGCTTCAGATTGGCGATGATTTGATCGAAGATCCTTTGATGAGAAAGACTCCTCAGGTGACGAAGTATGGACTGATGCAGTTACTTTGTCATGAATCCCTAATTTTTGCCTAGATTGCCCTTTCAGGTTTTCAATCTACCAGGATGAATTTTTTCTGTTTATTGTCTCTAATTTTTGCCTGGACCGCCCTTTCGGGTTTTCAATCCACCGAGACGCTCATTTTTGCCTAAGTCGCCCTTTGCGGGTTTTTGACTTACCGAGCTGTTCTTTTGTATTTTTAGACAAAGTATTTCTTGACTGCATCAGCATTCACAGGATGTGGGAGTTCATCACCATCCATGGTTGCAAGAGTCATGGCGCCGCCAGAAAATGTTCTTTGGACAACATACGGGCCTTCGTAATTAGGAGACCATTTGCCCCTAGAATCTGGTTGAAAAGACAAGATCTTTTTAAGCACGAGGTCGCCTTCTCGAAATTCACGAGGTCGAACCTTTTTGTTGAAAGCTTGTTTCATCCTTGCTTGGTATAACTGTCCATGGCATAGAGCAGTCATACGTTTTTCTTCGATTAAGTTCAACTGATCGTATCTGTTTTGACACCATTCAGCCTCTGATAACTTAGTCTCCATGAGGACTCTCATTGATGGGATTTCAACTTCTACGGGGAGCACAGCTTCCATGCCGTATACTAGAGAAAAAGGGGTTGCCCCTGTTGAAGTACGCACTGAAGTACGGTACCCATGTAAAGCAAATGGCAGCATTTCATGCCAGTCTTTGTAAGTGACGACCATTTTCTGGACGATCTTCTTAATGTTCTTGTTAGCGGCTTCAACTGCGCCGTTCATTTTTGGTCTGTAAGGAGAAGAGTTATGATGCTCAATCTTGAATTCCTCACACAATTCTTTCATCATTTTGTTGTTCAAGTTTGAACCATTGTCAGTAATGATCTTGCTGGGAATACCATATCGGCAAATGATGTTATTCTTGATAAACCTCACAACCACTTGTCTTGTAACATTGGCGTAAGATGCTGCTTCGACCCATTTGGTGAAGTAATCAATTGCTACCAAGATGAAACGATGACCGTTTGAAGCTTTTGGTTCGATCATTCCAATCATATCGATACCCCACATGGAAAAAGGCCACGGAGATGAGAGAACGTTGAGCAGAGTCGGTGGCACATGGATCTTATCTGCGTAGATCTGGCACTTGTGACATCTCTTCACGTGTTTGTAACAATCAGATTCCATTGTCAACCAATAGTATCCTGCTCTTAAGATCTTCTTGGACATTGCATGCCCATTTGAATGAGTTCCAAAGGACCCTTCATGCACTTCATGCATTAACATGTCTGCTTCGTGTCTGTCCACGCATCTGAGCAAAACCATGTCGAAGTTTCTTTTGTATAGCACATCTCCGTTCAGGAAGAAACTGCCAGAAAGTCTCCTTAGAGTTTTCTTATCTTTGTTTGATGCCCCAAGTGGGTACTCTTGAGTTTGAAGGAAGCGTTTGATGTCGTGGAACCACGGTTTATCATCGATGACTGCTTCGGTTGCAAACACATAGGCGGGCTTTTCAAGGCGCGTAATTCTGACTGTAGGCATATCGTTCCAATGATTGACTTTGAACATGGAAGATAAAGTAGCCAAGGCGTCTGCCATTCGATTCTGATCTCGAGGTATATGATGTAATTCAACCTTGTTGAAGAAAGTCAACAGACGTCTTGCATAATCTCTGTAAGGAATCAAGCCAGGGTGGTAAGTTTCCCACTTGTCTTTGATTTGGTTGATCACGAGAGCTGAATCTCCATATATGTCGAGGATCTTGATCCTTAAGTCAATGGCTTCTTCGAGACCCATGATACAAGCTTCATATTCTGCGATGTTGTTGGTGCACTCAAATAGCAATCTGGCGGAGAATGGGATATGAGTACCCTTGGGAGTGATGATGATTGCCCCAATTCCATTGCCAAAAGCATTTACTGCTCCATCAAAAATTAGGCCCCATCTTGATCCAGGCTCAGGACCTTCTTCAGGTAACGGTTCGTCACAATCTTTCATCTTCAAGTACAAGACATCTTCATCAGGAAAGTCAAACTTAAGAGATTGATATTCATTAATTGGTTGATGCGCCAAATGATCGGCGAGAATGCTTCCTTTGACGGCTTTTTGAGCACGGTATTCAATGTCATATTCGGATAACAGCATTTGCCATCGGGCAATCCTTCCTGTTAAAGCAGGTTTTTCAAAGACATACTTGATCGGATCCATTTTGGAGATTAACCAAGTAGTATTGTTAATCATGTATTGGCGGAGACGTTTTGAAGCCCAAGCCAAAGCACAACACGTTTTTTCGAGCATGGAGTAACGAGACTCACAGTCTGTGAATTTCTTACTCAAGTATTAGATAGCATGCTCCTTCTTACCAGTTTCATCTTGCTGCCCAAGCATACAACCCATGGATTCTTCCAACACGGTAAGGTACATGATTAATGGTCTTCCTTCAACCGGAGGAATCAATATTGGTGGTTCTAACAGGTACTCTTTTATACTGTCAAACGCTTTCTGGCAATCTTCAGTCCATACAACCCCTTGATCTTTGCGGAGAAGCTTGAAAATCGGCCCACAAGTAGCAGTCATTTGAGAGATAAATCTGGAGATATAGTTCAATCGTCCAAGAAATCCTCTTACTTGCTTTTCAGTTTTTGGTACAGGCATCTCTTGAATAGCTCTGACTTTGTCGGGATCTACTTCAATACCTCTTTGGCTGACAATGAAACCCAAGAGTTTTCCAGATCTAACCCCAAAAGTACATTTGTTAGGATTCAAACGAAGCTGATATTTCCTTAATCGTTGAAACAACTTAAGAAGGTATTCAATATGTTCTTCTTCTGTGCTGGACTTGGCTATCATGTCGTCCACATAAACTTCTATTTCTTTATGCATCATGTCATGAAAGAGAGTAGTCATTGCCCTTTGGTAAGTTGCGCCTGCATTCTTTAATCCAAACGGCATCACTTTGTAGCAAAAGGTACCCCATGGGGTGATGAAAGATGTCTTCTCCATGTCTTCAGGAGCCATCTTGATCTGATTATAACCGGAGAACCCGTCCATAAAGGAAAAGACGTTGAACTTAGCAGTGTTATCAACCAACATGTCGATATGTGGTAATGGAAAGTCATCTTTTGGACTGGCTTTGTTCAAGTCACGGTAGTCAACACACATTCTGACTTTGCCATCTTTTTTCGGAACTGGCACTATGTTGGCCAACCATTGAGGATACTCAGAGGTGACAAGAAAACCTGCGTCGAGCTGCTTTTGAACTTCCACTTTGATCTTGTTAGCCATATCAGGGTGAGTCCTTCGCAATTTCTGCTTAACCGGCGGACATTCTGGCTTTAATGGCAAGTAATGCTGAACAATATTGGTATCCAACCCAGGCATGTCTTGGTAGGACCAGGCAAACACGTCAACATATTCTTTGAGAAGGTCTGTCAACTTACTCTTGATATCAGCATCAAGCAGCGATCCAATGGTCACTTCTTTTTTGTCTTCTTCAGAACCCAAGTTAATCTTTTCTAGAGGCTCTTTGTGAGGCAGAATGGCTCTTTCCTCGTGCTTAAGTAATCGAGAGATTTCGTCCGGAATCTCCTCTTCTTCCTCTTCTTCGGCTTCGAACACAGGAAACTCAAAGTTGGGAGAGGGCATAGGGTTATTGCATTCAATGGGTTTATCAATAGTAAATCTGCACATGTGATTTATATTTATTTCAGAAAATTTATGAATGCAAGAGTGTATGCAGATTTTTTTGAAAAGTTTTTTTTTTTTTTTATTTTGGTTTTTTAGGATTACCATTTCCAGAAAAAGCAAAAATAAAAACACATAATGTAGGGAATTCAAAATGACACTTTATTTATGATTCATTTTTGAAACAAAGCCCTAAACACAAACTCATTTGTCTTGGGCAGGACAAAGAGGGAAACTTTTAAAACAAAGCCCTATACACAAAGTTATTTGGGCGGAACATTTAAAAGCAAAGCCCTATAAAACATCTCTCTGCTTTGGGCAAGGCAGGAGGTCAAAATAACAGCGAAGTGATTACTTTGAGCGGCGAACAACATTCGGAACGTCGACAGCTTTCCAGTAGCAACGAACTCCTCTGTGTATTATGTATTCAGGAAAATTCTCCCCAGAATTATCTTCAGTATTGACATCGTCTGCTGGTCGAGCAGGATTTGAAGGCCCTGGTTTGTCAACCTTGTTCTTTGTAGAGTTGAAACGGTCTTCTTCTACTTCTTGAAGAGCATAAGATGAGTCACAATCTTCAGAATTTTCAGGATGTATTTCCCAGTCTTCAGGATGAAGAGACTCATTGTCAGCGACACTTTCTGAGTCAACTGCGGGGCCATCTTCCCCTTCATCTTCAAAAATGGCATTTATGTGATAATAACCATCTTCAAGATTATGAACCTTGGCAGATACATTGTAGTTGAAATTTTCGGTAATTTCAGGCTGCTGAGAAAATTGACAGGGCTGATAAGCCTCTTCTGGTTGACTATTATATTCAAAGGAATCTCCCCATCCAGTTGGTTGGATATCCTCAATCGCAATCTTGTAACTTTCAGGTGCAGTATATTTCACCATATAATCAAATTTTCCACTTGGTTGTCCCAAGGTGTCCCAAATCTCTGCAGGAACGGGCTCAATTTCATTGCCTTTGGATTTCTCTGAAGGAGGATGTGGTTCTTCCTGAGATATGTATCCCGAGTCATTAAGATAACATTTCCATTCTCCTTCAGGATCAGGTAGACCTTCTTCGATACATTCTTCGATAAGGACATTAACCTCTTGAGGAACTGGGTTAAGGAACCCTCCACTAATGAATGTTTCTTTGATCGGACGAAGGGTTTCAACCTTCTTAGTGCAGTTTGAGAATGTTGGTGAACATCCGAAACCTGCTCTAGTTTCATTCTTGGTCGGGATCACAACTTGCCCCCAGCCAGTGGTAGTTCCATCTTTCACTACTTTTACCGCCTCTTTGTAAGAAGAGATCGATGCTTTCTTCTTGGAAGATTCGTCTTCTAAAGAGAGACCTTGGAACTGAGTTCCTTCCACATCATCGGCACTGATAAAAGAGAAATTGGATAAATGGCTCACCATCAAGGCTTGTTCTCCACTTATCGTTACCAATTTTCCATTTGTTACAAACTTTAGCTTTTGATGGAGCGTGGAAGTTACTGCCCCTGCTTCGTGGATCCATGGTCGTCCTAACAGACAGCTATAAGCAGCTTGAATGTCCATGACCTGGAAGGTGATTTGAAATGTATGTGGACCAATTGTCATGGGAAGGTTGACTTCGCCGATAACAGATTTTCGCGACCCATCAAATGCTTTGACTACTACACCACTGAATTTCATAGGCATTCCTTGGTAAGACAAGCGAGCAAGAGTCGTCTTTGGCATCACATTCAAGGAAGATCCGGTGTCTACCAACACATTGGACAAAGAGTCTGACTGACAGTTCATAGAAATGTGCAAAGCAAGATTGTGATTTCTACCCTCCTCGGGGAGTTCTTCATCACAGAAGCTTAAATTGTTACAGGCTGTTATGTTGGCTATTATCCCATCAAAGTGGTCAACAGTAACATCATGGTCTACAAAAGCTTGATCCAAGACTTTCATCAGGGCTTCCCTGTGGGCTTCTGAATTCAACAGCAATGAAAGTATTGAGATTTTTGAAGGAGTCTGCATAAGCTGATCCACAATCTTGTATTCACTTCTTTTGATAAGCTTCAAAATTTCAATCAAAATCGGGATTGACATTGGTTCCACTGGATTGACCAACATCAGTGTTTGTGTTACTAACAGGAGTTTCCACAGGATTTCCCACTGGAACATTGGCAGGATTTTGTCCGGTTGCAGGGGCAACAGGCTGCTTTGGAGGTAGTGGAGTATACACACGTCCACTTCTTGTCACTCGACTCACATCAGCGATATTCACGACAGATGAAAGAGTAGGTAAAGGAACTTCTTGTCCATTCTTTATCATGGTAGCATTGTAGTTGTATGGAACTGCCTTGTCAGAGTTATAAGAAACAGGTCCAGGGTAGACAAATGATTAAAGGAGCAACAGGAACCTTCGGCTTGTTATAAGTAACTTCCATGCGCTCAGGCATGTTGAAATGAGGAACGATGATGTTAACTGTAGGCATTTCCGAGTTGATATCTCAGACTAAAAGCTCATGCGGATAGCATCCTATCATGTTAACTTCATTTTCATTCCTATTTCTGTAGATCTGAATAGTACCATTATCCAACAGTACTTGGAGATCTCTTCTCACAATCGAACATCCATGAGAATCTACACAACATATGCTACAGGAACCATAGTGATGCTGGCGAAAATTCTGCCCTCGACAGAGAGTAGCGTGCATTTGTACCAAATTGGCTCTTGAGTGATTGATATTATAGACTCGGTATGGACCAGGACATCCATACACCATGTTTACAACATGCCCTCCATGATTGGGCAGCGGATTTGCTTGCACATTAGGATTCAAATTTCTGAAAGAGAGGAGATTAGATCTTACCATCCTCTGAACTTCATGTTTCAAAGCTATGCAATGCTCGAGATCATGGCCAGGTGCTCCTTGATGATAAGGGCATGAGACCTCAGCTTTGTACCACCATGGGAGTTTCTCAGGTACTGGTGGTGGTGCTTTAGTTTGAACAAGACCTCTTTCAATCAAAGAAGGGTACAACTCTGTGTAGGTCATTGGAATCGGATCAAACTGTGGAGCTCTTTGTACTCGATTCTGATTATTGTTTAACTGCTGAGCCTGTTGTCGAGGCTGTTGTTGTTGAAACTGAGGAGTGAATCCTGGATTCGGTGTTGTGTTAATGACTGGTGTGATAGAAGCAACCTGTCGTTGACGATTGACATTTCCTCTTGGCTTTCCTTGGGATACCATGTCAACACTTTGTTCTTTCTTCTTTTGGAAACCACTTCCGAACTTTTTGGTTCCGCTTGAAGATCCACCTTCTTTAGTCAGACGTCCGGTTCGGACTCCTTCTTCTAGACGCATCCCCATGTTTACCATTTCGGTGAAATCACTTGGAGCACTAGCAATCATGCGTTCGTAGTAAAACGGACTGAGAGTATTCAAGAAGATCTTTGTCATCTCTTTCTCTTTTAACGGTGGATTAATCTGAGCAGCAGTTTCTCTCCATCGTTGTGCATATTCTTTGAAAGCTTCATGGTCTTTCTGAGCCATGGATCGAAGCTGATCTCTGTCCGGAGCCATATCCGAGTTATACTTGTATTGTCGGACAAAGGCCTCACCTAGGTCATTGAATGTTCGAATATTAGTGCTATCCAAGCCTGTGTACCACTTCAGTGCGGCGCCAGTCAAACTGTCTTGAAAGTAATGGATAAGCAACTGATGATTATCTGCATAAGTAGACATCTTTCTGGCATACATCACAAGATGGCTTTGTGGACAAGAACTACCTTTGTACTTCTCAAAGTCAGGGACCTTGAATTTAGCAGGTATTTGTACACTGGGAACCAAACATAGCTCCTGGGCATTCTTTCCAAACAAATCTTTTCCACGGATAGCTTTAACTTCCAGTTGAATCTTGTTAAATTGTTCTTGGAGATCTCCCACAAGATTACGCTGATTTGTGCTATCACCCTGATCATGATAAATCTCATTGCCATCATAAGGAACAGTGTGAACCGTAGGAGTCGGAACTGTCATAGTGGGTTGAGAAAGTGCCATAGTGACTTGAGAAAAAGTTATCCCCTGATTTGGAGTGAACTGTGAACTCTGAGCAGCAGGCGCTTCAGTTGTGGATGTTTGAACCCCAGAAACATTATGGCGAAATCCTGTACCAAAGCTGAAAGGCGTGCCCCAACCTTCTGGCATGGGGAAAGATGGAATGCCGAATGCAACCGTAGAAACTGGAGTAGTAACCTCAGATGTTACTGTTGCTTGGCTGTTGGGTGGCGGCGGCTGATTCTGTGCGGCCATTAAAGAGTCAACCAGAGTAGTAAGACTTTCCAATTTTTCCTGAAGGGTGGTCACTGTACCACGAAGCTCAATATTCTCTTGTTCAGAGTGTTCCATTACTCTTCTTCTGTTTGAACGAGTATTGTATCTGTGATCTGATTGCGAGCGCGGTCGAGAAACTTTGAGACGCGACAGCTTGACGATCTATTGGAGAAAGATCCAAAAGATGAGACTCTATACAACAGACTCGATATGCAGAATGATGTATGCAAAAAGAAATTTATGATTTTTCCAAATATTTTAAAGATTATTTCCTTGCAAACATTTGAACACAAACAAATCTTTTATTCATCATATTTTTTTTTTTTTTTATTACAACAATAATGGGAAATGTTACAACATTTTTTTTCATTTTGTTTTTTTTTTTTGCAATAATGGGAAATGTTACAACATTGGAGCGTAGCTCCTTACAAAAGCAAATGATAAATAAAAAAAAAAGCTAAACAAATCCTAAGCATCTTCATCAGACGAAGAACCAAATGCATTGTGCAGCTTGAGCTTCATGATTTCTTTCCCATAGTGAGCTTTCAATTCGGCCTTTTCAGCTCTCAGCTTGTCAACAACATTCTTCCAATCATCAGGAGTCGGAGCGTTGCTTGTCGAGCCTTCAAGATTTTTCTTGCTTTCTTTGATGTATCTTCTGATTGCAGCATCTTTCTGACGAATCTTCTCATCTTTACTCATGAGCCATCCATCTTGATAATAGAGAGTTTCTTCATGATCTTTCACTCTTTTCTTCAACTTTCTATTTTCCACCTCAGTTCTACGAAACTTTTCTTCCCAAGCGTCTTTTCTCTAACCTCATCTTGGCTAAAGTGTCTTGGTATTCCTTCATAGTGGGAATGGGAATATTGGGTAGTTGAGGTACCACAAGAAACATGGGTTTTTCATAAGCATAAGGCATTTGGAACTCTTTTGCTCTTTTCTTTACCCAGTAGGTGTAGGCGTCCATGGCAATGCAATTTCTTGCCTCACCTTTTTCTTTCCATCGGACATCGTGCCAAGCTCTCACCATTCTTGCTTTCAACCTTTGAGGATTATCCCCTTCTCGGTAGAAGTAGCCTTCCACTGAGGGACCAACAGGTTTAACTGAATTTGCATACCCAAGTTGTCGTCGGGCTAGGACCGGATTGTAGTTAATTCCTCCTTGTGTACCAATGAGGGGTACGTTGGCGAATTCTCCGCAACTTGTCAATGGTTTCTGTACCACAGCGAGCCAAGGTATACCAACGGAATATCATTATTAGTAAGAGACATAAGTCTTCGAGGCCAACGCAAACCTTCTCGGTTTTCCGTGAAAATAGGAGACTCAGGTAAGTGTGAAACAATCCATTTGAACAACAGAGGTGCACAACATACAATGATTCCACCGCCTTGGCGATTCCTATGATGGACAGAGAAATACATGTCACCAAGCAAAGTCGGAACAGGATTTCCAATCAGAAAGATCTTTATGGCATTGATATCAACAAAGTTGTCGACATTGGGAAACAGAACCAACCCATAGATGAGCAAGGCTAGTACAGCTTCAAAAGCTATCATGCTACCAGTTTCGATGAAATCAAAGGCTTTCTTTACCAGGAAGTGTGAAGTTAAACCCGGGAGGTTTCCTTTGGTAGTCCAATTACTCTCTACTTCAGATTTCTTCAAGTGGATACTTGCTGCAATGACATGTGACTTAGGAATGGCTTCCAAACCATTGAAGGGTATTTTGTCAGACACAGGAATACCCAAAAGATTGGCATATTCTTCCAAGGTCGGTACCAACTGGTAGTCTGGAAAGGTAAAACACCGGTAGACGGGATCATAGAACTGAACCAGAGTTTTGAGAAGTCCTTCATCAACATGAGTGTTCAGGATAGGCAAAAGCTTTCCATAACTTTTCCTAAAATTGGAAGGATCTTGTACAGAAGATGCTAACTCTATCAGTTTTTCCACATCAGGCGCTTTGAAACCGTACTTTTTGGTATACCTTTTTACTTCTTCCATAACTTAATCCTATAATGTTTGCAAAGAAAATTCTCTAAATTTTGGAAAAATCATGTTTTTATGGAAAAAAGATGGGTTTTTTAATGAATGTATGAATGCATGGATGCATGGATGCCACATATTCAAACATGGTAAAGCAAACATGGTAATGGTAACGCAAACATGGTACAAACATGGTACAAACATGGTAACAAACATGGTACACATAGGTTCAAAGGTCCAGCGTCACGAGCATGAGGTCAGAGAACCAAAAATGGGATAGTTCTAGTTAATCACCTGCACAACATGTTCTACTGATACGTCAGAGTCTACATTTTTCTTTCGGATATTACCGGCTTTCACAATTAAACTGATGAGCCAGAAATATTCTCAAGAAAAACTCGTCTGAGTGTGGTTCTCCGCATGACAACTAATCCAAGTCTTCACCTGAATAGTTTCTGCACCACGTCCTAATAAGGCCAGGATGGGTTGGGGTTCTACGGTCTCTCAGCTTCTACAGTTCAATGAAAGCAATAATGTCTTCGCTACGAAAGCATGCTAAACATATATTACCAACAAGGAACCTCCACTGAGCGGAAGGATTCTCAAGTGCGCCTGCACATGACTATACCCTCCACCTAATTTCTTATGTGTACTTAATCCGGGTTAGGATTTGTCCATAATGTATCACTTGTAACAGAACCACACAAGTAACAGAACCAGAACCACACATATAACAAAAATGAAATGAAAAACAAAGCAAATAGAAATAACCCTTCCTTTGGAAACAATAAAAAGATGGTCCCCAGTGAAGTCGCCATTTTTCTGTCGCGGGCGAAAAATCGTTTTGTCCTTTTTTTTTGGGATGAGACACCTGATGCCTTCTTTGGGCTCGAGTGCTCA
>NC_081185.1:63369947-63439847 GCF_029867415.1 Vicia villosa | reverse complement strand
CTTCCATGTTCAAAGTCAATCATTGGAACGATATGCCTACAGTCAGAATTACGCGCCTTGAAAGGCCCGCCTATGTGTTTGCAACTGAAGCAGTCATCGATGATAAATCGTGGTTCCACGATATCAAACGCTTCCTTCAAACTCAAGAGTACCCGCTTGGGGCATCAAACAAAGACAAGAAGACTCTAAGGAGACTTTCTGGCAGTTTCTTCCTGAACGGAGACGTGCTATACAAAAGAAACTTCGACATGGTTTTGCTCAGATGCGTGGATAGACACGAAGCAGACATGTTAATGCATGAAGTGCATGAAGGGTCCTTTGGAACTCATTCAAATGGGCATGCAATGTCCAAAAAGATCTTAAGAGCAGGATACTATTGGTTGACAATGGAATCTGACTGTTACAAACACGTGAAGAGATGTCACAAGTGCCAGATCTACGCAGATATGATCCATGTACCGCCGACTCTACTCAACGTTCTCTCATCTCCGTGGCCTTTCTCCATGTGGGGTATCGACATGATTGGAATGATCGAACCAAAAGCTTCAAACGGTCATCGTTTCATCTTGGTAGCAATTGATTACTTCACTAAATGGTTCGAAGCAGCGTCTTATGCCAATGTTACAAGACAAGTGGTTGTAAGGTTTATCAAGAACAACATCATTTGCCGATATGGTATTCCCAGCAAGATCATTACTGACAATGGTTCGAACTTGAATAACAAGATGATGAAAGAATTGTGTGAGGAATTCAAGATTGAGCATCATAACTCTTCTCCTTACAGACCAAAAATGAACGGCGCCGTTGAAGCTGCTAACAAGAACATTAAGAAGATCGTCCAGAAAATGGTCGTCACTTACAAAGACTGGCATGAAATGCTGCCATTTGCTTTACATGGGTACCGCACTTCAGTGCGTACTTCAACAGGGGCAACTCCTTTTTCTCTAGTATACGGCATGGAAGCTGTGCTCCCCGTAGAAGTTGAAATACCATCAATGAGAGTCCTCATGGAGACTAAGTTATCAGAGGCTGAATGGTGTCAAAACAGATACGATCAGTTGAACTTAATCGAAGAAAAACGTATGACTGCTCTATGCCATGGACAGTTATACCAAGCAAGGATGAAACAAGCCTTCAACAAAAAGGTTCGACCTCGTGAATTTCGAGAAGGCGACCTCGTGCTTAAAAAGATCTTGTCTTTTCAACCAGATTCTAGGGGCAAATGGTCTCCTAATTACGAAGGCCCGTACGTTGTCAAAAGAACATTTTCTGGCGGCGCCATGACTCTTGCAACCATGGATGGTGATGAACTCCCATATCCTGTGAATGCTGATGCAGTCAAGAAATACTTTGTCTAAAAAAATACAAAAGAACAGCTCGGTAAGTTGAAAACCCGCAAAGGGAGACTTAGGCAAAAATGAGCGTCTCGGTGGACTGAAAACCCTAAAGGGCGGTCCAGGCAAAAATTAGAGACAATAAACAAAAAAATTCATCCCGGTAGATTGAAAACCTGAAAAGGCAATCTAGGCAAAAATTAGGGATTTATGACAAAGTAACTGCATCAGTCCATACTTCGTCACCTGAATCGTCTTTTCCATCAAAGGATCTTCAATCAAATCATCGCCAATCAGAAGCGATAAGCACAATCGGAACTCAAAGTTGTTAGGGGGAATAGTGGTTATTGCTTTCAATGTAGCCTTTTCCGCATAATTACCATTTCCGACTTTTGTAAATACTCTATGGAATCACGCCTTTAGCTGATTACCATCCTATTAAATAAATTTGAGCCTTGTGCCCATTTTGTTTGCAATCTTTAATTTCTTTCAGCTTGCAAAATGACGCTTTAATTGTGTTATTCACTTTTGAAAAAAGAAAAAAATAAGTTTTAAATGAATTTACTTCACTTTTCTTTTTCAAAATAAAAGCGAAATTTTCCTTTTAGTTGTGAACAACGGAAGGAACATCAGCAGTCGTCTCCATAAGATGAACAAAAGGGTTCTCCCTGAAAAATTGTTGAGACAACGGTATTCTTGTCCCAGAAAAGAATTCTTAAAACAATTACCCCTCGAGGTAAAGAAGCTCTTCTATCCCCAGTAAAGAAGGTCTTTTATCCCCAGTGACGAAGATTTTCCATCTCCAGTGAAGAAGCTCTTCCATCCCAGTAAAAATGCTTATCTTCCCCAGAGAAGTTTAAAACACGCAACACCATTCATCACCCGTGTTATCTACACCGTGTTGAAGAACATTTGCCCAGTATCTGGTTGTATTGCGACGTCGGTCCCTCTCCAGTATATACTCTTTTGTCTGTCAGTCTCGTCAGCATGCATGCTACATTCATGACATTCATCATTCATACATATTTGCATCATTTATGCATTCTTGCATTTTTCAATGTTTGCTTTAAAATCACTTGTTTAGGATATATTTATCCTCAAAAAAAAAAGAAAAAAAAAAGAAAAAAAAAAGAAGAGAAAAAAAGAAGAAAAGAAACAAGTATGGGCGTGTCATCTCTCCAAGTAGGTTGTCACCCATAAGCAGAAAAGAACATCTTCTTTTTCCAGTTCCCCACTGAGATCATTCCTCGTGGAAGAAGGTTGCTTTAGTTTCTCCTTTCAAAACAAAGGAGGAGATCCCCAGTTGAGTTCATTCCTCATGGGTGCAAAGTCTTGTTTGACTATTTCTTTCCAATTCATTCATGGTTAGAACTTTGTCTTTACCAAAGATTCAAATTCCGATTCTCCAAATAGAGTCGTGAAAAACAGACAATAAGCAATAGCCTCATCATCTGAGCAGCTCATGTCTCTTCCGAAAGTTTTCTTTTCCTCTCAAGGAAATCAATCATGAAGATCATTTGACGATCAGGGTCTTATTACTATTCACAAGGCTGAATAACCAGTAATTTCCCTAGCAAAGTCTCCAGAATCATTTTATCACTTGGCTGATAATTGATCATGTCTTCAAAACCACTATCACAAGGCTGGTAGTCGGTAATCCTTTTGTTCTGGTTATATTATTAACATGTCTATCACAAGGCTGATAGTCGGTAATATTAACCGAACCTTTGAAATTCTCTTTACCTTGTCAAGTCTATCACCATGCTGATAGTCGGTAACACAATTTCATACCTTTCATCTTCGCATTATTAAACAAGTCTATCCCCATGCTGATAGTCGATAATGTCGATAGGTAAGCTTTTCTTACAAAGCTATCATTCTTCGGTGAAGCATACACTTGCTTTCCCGAAAAAATGGATTCTCTTCCTAAAAACGGATTGAGGCATCCTTCCCAATCTCTTTTCCCCAGCGGAGTCAGTTTTGATATCCCTCGGTAAAGATATCCTTGCATCATTCGCAATTTTGGTATCTTAGGTCCAAAATTTGCGTCTTCTGATATTTAAGTCTTTTCCACCCTATCAAAACGAAGATTTTTAATCTTCATATCTCAGGTTGAAGAAACTTAAATAGGGGCATCTGTCATACCCCAATTTTTGACCTAAGATACCACCTCATACCATTTGCATATGCATCATTTGCATCTCTAACAAATTGCATAGCTTGTGTTTGCTACTTGTGCTTAGCAGGGTTTAATCAAGAAATCACTCATCAGTACAAGTAACAATCAATTAGGGTTTTGTTCTCCCTTCATCTCCAAAGAACTATCTTCATCAACAATCAACATTTGGTCCTCAGAGATTCACTTCAACAAACTCAACAGCTTTGAATCGACTGAATTAGGGTTTTGACTGAAGACAGCATACTCCTGACTTTTGCTCAAAATTTGACCTAATGACTTGGGACATGACCTCAAGACCCCAAGTGCATCATTTTGACCTAATCCATTGGCTCAGAACATCTCCTACACAAAGATTGATCAGACAAATCCTCAGATCAGGGTTTTTTGAACTATCAGGGACTAAAATCAGGGATCACATTTGGGAAACCCTAAAAACCCCCAGGAAGTCAATCAAAGGTTTCAATCATCCTCAAATAATCCCTATGACAATATACAATGGAAATTACATCTCAATTCAAGACCTACAGGCATCAATTTCATCAGGTCGACAATTAGGGTTTTTGACCTAATTCACTAAGCAACTGACTTTTTAATCAGGACATGGTGCCACAACTCAAACCATGGCTCAATATCCTCTAATGCTTCAATGTAATCCATTCATACTATTCATTTGATGAGGATAGCCTGTTTCACTTGAAATCTCAAGAAACGCGATTCGTCTGAAAAAGTCAACTGTACAAGATCACCATTGACTTTTGGGGAATTTTGGTCAACCATGACTTTTGAAGTTTTGAATCATCAATATATGATATGAGAAGTCATTTGATCAAGGAAAATCAAGAAAATCAATCAAGAATCAAAAAGTCAAAAGTTTGACTTTCATACTTAGAAAATTTTCTAAGTGTTTTTCAATGGTTTTTTCCAAACTTTGGAAGGGAATTTCTCAAAATTTCACCTACAAACTGAAAAAAACTCCCAACATGAAAGTTGTAGATTTTGATCCAATAAACAACTTTGACACATATAAAATTTTTCCATAAGATCAACCATTTAAGAGATATGGTGCTTCAAAGTTGGTACTTTTTGAAAACTTCACTTGAAATCTCATTTTCTTCAAAGTTCATGGATCTTTTTCACCCATTTCCTTAAAGGTCTTGAAGAAACTTTCAACTAGGGTTTTGAAGTGTGTAACATTAGCTTTCCAAAATGTCAAAGAGCATGAAAAAATATGGAGCATAGCTATGGTTTTGAATTATGCATTTAGTGATCATTTTCACTTGAATTTCAAGCCATTTTCACTAAATTTCAAGCCATTTTGCCTAATGATGCAAGCAATGACATAAACCACCAATAATTGTGAGATATTTCTGGTTTGAGATCAGAATAGAAAGAGATAAGAAGCACTTGAGATTTTTAACCATGGTTATCATTTTTAACCATGTGCATTAAATGTAAAGATTCCATTTTATCTTCAAATGCCAAATCACCAATTCTTGATCAACTTGCAAAGCTTTATATTCAGAAACTTTGGCCTATAAATAGAGGTTCAAATCACTCTTCAATTCACACCAAAACCTCACAATTATAGGTTTTCTCTCTTCTTTCTTAGAATGCAAGTTTCTTAAGTTTCAAAGAGGTGAAATTCTCAACCTCTAAATCTTTGAAGTTCTAAGTAAAGTTATGCTTCCAACACTTCCCAAATATCATATGGATGTTGTTTGAACCATTGAAACCTTCCAAAAACACTCAAATCTCAGAACCACTATCTCACTTCCACATGAACCAAAATTGAGCCTTATCATGTCAAAATCTATTCAAGAACATTTCTGTCCAAACTAACACTTCCAACACCTCATATACATCACATATGAACTATCCAAGCACTCACATATGATCTGTAACCTCAGAATCATCAGATTCGATTCTCACTCCAAGCAGCTGCAGTTCAGGTTCCATGGCCTTGCTCAAGTGAATTCAAACTGTTCCAAGCATTCAAACATGTTCCATAAGGTCCATTGATGCTGTTCAGATCAAGAAATAACAACTGGAACTCCTCTATTGCAAAATTCGATCTCCAGCTTTGGCATTTTTTAGGTAAGTGCCTATCAACTTCAAACTCATACATGCATGCATCATAAATGAAAAACTGGTTTACCATCTTGTTTCTGCACTATCACTGATCAATAGCCCTCAATCAATTTCATGATTCATCAACTATACACAATTTCAGAGTGAATTATAGAATTAGGGTTCTTCGTGTTCATCAGAGAATCAATGGCCCTAGAGTGAAAATAAATGGAATTAAATGGTACCATCATGTTCCTGGTGAAAAATCGAGCAAGATAGGCTATTCACTCGATCCAAACAATTCAGTTTTCAGAATTTTCAAATTTGAATTGGGTTTGTGTTCTTGGCGCCAGATTTTGAAACTGAAATTAGAAACTTGATTCAAAATATAACTGATTCGTTGCAAATGGTAATCAGACCACGCGCGTGGTCCACTTGGTTAAGTTTTTGAGTTGTGAGAGAGAGGGCGTGGGTTCAAGCCCTAGTGAAGACAAAACCAATTTTTTGCAACCTATTTTCTTTCATTTTTAAACAAACTTCATTTAATTATTTAATACATCAAATTAACTTATTTTTTCTTCATTTTTTAAACACCTCTTATTTAATATACCTATTTTGACAATATTAAAAAAAAATCACAAAAAAAAGATTTATTTAATGTGTTTTTAATTAGGTTTAAAATGATACATTTTAAGTGTTTTTAAATACTTTAAATATTGTTTCTTCATTTAATTTTCAAACCTAATCACTTGTAAATACTTTTGTGATCAAACCCTAATCATCTAAGTGTTAATTGAGGATAATCTTTTGTTTATCTTGATTAAATTGACTTCTTCCAAAATTCAAATCATTTTAAAACGAGCGATCGCGATTCTTTTCAAAACGATAAACCATTTCTTTTTGAAACTTTTGATTAAATTTTTTTAATTGATCAAATGATTTTCAAAACGAAGTGGGGCCTCTCGAATATTAGAGAGTATAAGACCCACTCTTTTTTTTTTCCTTTTACAGTTTTTCTTTGTACAGAAAACTTTTTCAAAACAATACTTTTTCAAACTGTTTTTTTCAAAACAATAAGGGCCTGTTTGAAAGGCTTTTTAAAAACTCTATTTTAGTTTTTGAAAATTTAAAAACTAAAAACTTGTTTGAATATAATATTTTACAAATGTGTTTTTAAAAACTCTTCACAATTTTTCAGTTTTTAAAAGCAAAAAACTGAAATGGCTAAATTGTGTTTTGATTTTTACTTTTCAGTTTTTAAAAACTAAAAACAAAAACTATTTCAAACAGACCCTAAATCTCACATCTTTTTTTCAAAACCACCCACCCTGTTTTATGTAAATAAAACAGGGGCCTCTCGAATATTAGAGAGTGTAAGTCCCACTCCTTTTTCTTTTTTGTACAGTTTTTCTTCAAACAGAAAACTCTTTCAAAACAAACTTTCAAACAGTTTTTCAAACCTCGCATTCTGTAAATAAACAATCCACCATGTTTTGTAAATAAAACACGGGCCTCCACGTAGGTATAAGTCCCAAGCCCTTTTGTACATACCCATTCCTGTACATGAAATTAGGTATTTCATTGTACACACACATTTTTGTACATATCTCGATCAATTTGATTTTTAACTTTAAATAACAAACCAAAAATGAAGGTTTCTTTAAATCTTCCCAAAAATATACCATGGGCCTCCATGTAGGTATAAGTCCCGAGCCCTTGTAAAAACCTGTTTACATAGCTGTGAATAAACTCAAGCGGACCTCTTCCCGAGTGTAAGTCCCGAGCCCCTGTGTATACAAATGGATCATGCTTACAGGTATATTTCCTTCATAAACTCCATTATATACACACACTTTGTCATACATATAATTGTTCATACCTGTTCATGTTTGTTCATACTTGTTCATGTTTGTTCATATGTGTGATATGTGTGCTTGTTCAACTTAGTACAACACTAGGTTCCCCATAGCCTCCTATTGGGCTTCGTGCAAAGAATCTCCACTAGTTTAGGTTAGGACATAGAGTATGGTTTCCCGGTGAAATCGCTCTAAGAGCTCAAACCAACTATACCATGCCTCCCCTTGGGCTTTGTACAAACGAGTGACCCTCCCATAGCCTCCTCTTGGGCTTACAATGCAAGGACCCTGGATTGTCCCTCCCATAGCCTCCTCTTGGGCTTACAATGCAAGGACCCTCGGATAGCCTCCTCTTGGGCTTCGTACAAGGACCCACGGGCTTCTTATAAGCATCCCCAATATCCAAATCAAATACCCTAGGAGATTAGACATTTATCATCTCTATGATAGGAGTATCTCTTCTATATCATCACAAACAATCAATCAATCAATCAAACTTTTTTGCCACAAGGCTGGCTAATCAATCAAATTTCTTTTTGCCACAAGGCTGGCTAATCAATCAAACTGTTTTGCCACCGTACTGGCTGATTAATCAAAGTTTTTTGTCACAAGGCTGACTTCATTGAAACTTTTGCCACGAGGCTGGCTGATTAATTAAAACTTTTTGTCACAAGGCTGACTTCATTAAAAGTTTTTGCCACAAGGCTGGTTAAACAACAAAAACATCTTTATCATTCTAAGCACCTTAAGTGGCATGGCCCCAGGCTTATAATGAAAAGATTTTCAAACAAAATCAAACAGATGTATGTGATGATATAGATTAGATACATCGAACATTTAGATGACATTTGTCTCTTATCCTTTGCTTCCACTAGCATAGGTGGGAACTACGATTGCTCTGACTTTCTCAACATCCCTTTGAGAATACGTAGGCACAAGGTCGATCCTTGGCGAGCAAAACAAAACAAAAAAAACCATTCAAACCTTAGCACCCGTAGACCCGAGCTACAGATGCTCTGATTCCCTCTAAGGGATATGTATGCAGAGGATCGCGATGATCTTTGCGAGCATAATCAAACAAACACCTTAGGTCCCACCTATTTCACAAGAACCTCCACCCTAACAAGAATGGAATAAATAAAGCAAAGAAACCTATAGAGTACTATAGATACGTTGGGTGCTAATACCTTCCCTTCGTATAACCAACCCTCTTACCCAAGATCTCTCCCCCACTTTTAAGGTTATTGCAACTTTTTTCCTTTTCCTCTTTTGGAAACAATAAAAAGTTTGGTCCGTACAAAAGAAAAATCATTTTTTGAGCACTCGAGCCCAAAGAAGGCATCAGGTGTCTCATCCCGAAAAAGGATACGATTTTTCCCCGCGACAGAGATTTTTCTGTAGTTTGCTCAGATGGAGTGGAATCATGAGGGGTGTTTGCATGTCGTGCTGAGCGACGGGTGGGAGTGGTGGGCGTTGGACAAGAATCAGTGGATTTCATGGTTGATTTTTGTCGAGTGGTGGTGGTGCGGCGCTTGGTGGGTGGTTTTTCCATGGAGAGGTTTTTCTGTGTTTTGGAAGGAAGAGTGAATACAGTATCAGCAAATGGAACAATAGTAGTTATGATTTTGAATACCATTTGAAGGGTTTAAGAGAGATTAAGTTGAATCATTTGAGAACGTTGGGAAGATCACTGATTTGATGGGAAGTTGGTAGAAAGTGTGTTGATTTGATTGGTAAGGGAAGAGGCAGTTTTTTTTGTGTAATGATGAAGAAGTATAGAGAAACGAGAAGGACAAAGAAGAACACACGTGATTCTTTGGAAAATGCTTACTAAAAGCAAGTTTTGATTTAATTAAAATTCTAATATATATATATATATATATATATATATATATATATATATATATATATATATTATTAAGAGCAACAAAACAATGTGTATATATATATATATATATATATATATATATATATATATATATATATATATATATTAATATATATTTTTTTTTTTGTTTTTTTTTTTTAAATATATTATAGGTAAAGGAAAAATAAAAGAGAGCTATATTTACTTAGGTATTTTGATAATAGATAATTTTGATTTTAGAAAATTAAATCTATCTTCCATTAGAGGTTTGGTGAAAATATCTGCTAATTGATTGTTTGTATCTACAAAAATGAGTTCTATGTTTTCTTTCTGAACGTGATCTCTTATAAAATGATGTTTTATTTCAATGTGTTTAGATCTCGAGTGTTGAATAGGATTTTTTGACAAGTTTATAGCACTGGTATTATCACAAAAAATTGATACCTTGGAGTATTGAAGTGAGTAGTCTTCCAGTTGATTTTTTATCCATAAAATTTGTGAGCAGCAATTTGCAGCAGACACGTATTCTGCTTCAGTTGTTGATAGAGCAATTGTATTTTGCTTTCTGCAAGACCATGTAATAAGAGCTTGTCCTAGAAATTGACAGGCTCCACTTGTACTTTTTCTTTCTATTTTATCTCCAGCATAATCAGCATCACAGTAAGCTATTAAGTTGATGTGATTTCCTTTTTCATACCATAGACCAATGTCAGTGGTACCAACGAGATATCGAAAAATGCGTTTGACAGCAGTCAAATGTGATTCCTTAGGGTCAGTTTGAAAACGTGCACAAAGACCTACTAAAATGACAATGTCAGGTCTACTGGCAGTTAAATATAATAATGAACCAATCATACCTCGATATTCTTTTTCTGATACAGATAGTCCTTGTTCATCTTTATCAAGATTTGAAGAGGGATGCATAGGTGTTACCATAATTTTTTCTTCATTCATTCCAAATTTTTTTAATAAATATTTAATGTATTTTTCTTGACATATGAAAATGCCATTTTTGAGTTGTTTTATTTGTAAACCCAGAAAGAAGTTGAGTTCACCCATCATACTCATTTCAAATTCACTTTGCATCAGTTTTGAAAAATCATCACACATTTTTTCATTTGTTGACCCAAGTATGATGTCATCAACATAAACTTGAACTATTAGTAAGTCATTTTTGTGTGATTTTTTGAAAAGAGTTGTATCAATTTTTCCTCTGAGAAAATCATTTTTAATGAGAAAAATACTAAGTCTTTCATACCAGGCTCTAGGAGCTTGTTTAAGACCATATAATGCTTTTGTTAATTTAAAAACGTGATTAGGATGAGAATGTTTTTCAAAGCCAGGTGGTTGATGAACATATACTTCCTCGTTTAGGAATCCATTTAAAAAGGCACTTTTTACATCCATTTGAAAAAGTTTAATATTTTTATGAGCAGCACATGCTAAAAGAATTCGAATAGCTTCTAACCTTGCCACGGGTGCATATGTTTCATCATAATCTATACCTTCTTGTTGATTATAACCTTGAGCTACGAGTCTAGCTTTGTTTCTGATTACTTTTCCATTTTCATTAGGTTTATTTCTGAACACCCATCTTGTACCAATAATAGTTTTATCTTGAGGGTAAGGAACCAGTTTCCAAACTTGGCTTTTCTCAAACTGAGATAATTCTTCTGTCATGGCTTCCATCCAAGATTCATCTTTTAATGCTTCATTGATATTATTTGGTTCTACCTGAGATATCATTGCCATGTTATTAGAGTTATCTTTAAAGAAATTTCTAGTTCTTACCTGATCAGAGGTGTCTCCTATTATTTGTTCATGAGGATGATCAGTTACACTTTTCCATCCTTTCGGAGGATTTGCTGTAGGTTGTTCAGAGTTGTTTTTAGCTTCTTGGATAATGTTCATAGTGTTGCTCGTATCTGTTGATTGAGTGTTAGGAATTGCTTCTAAATCGGTTACTTCATCCTCGTGAGATTTTTCTAAAGCTGCAACATTTAGTTCATCAAACATAACATGCATGCTTTCTTCTACACATTGATTTTTCAAATTTTAAATTCGGTAACCTTTTGATGTTGAGGAATAACCAAGAAAGATGCCTTTGTCAGATTTTGAATCAAATTTTCCTAGAGAATCTTTGTTGTTAAGAATATAGCAATAGCATCCAAAGATATGAAAATATGAAATATTTGGAGTTTTATTTTTCCATAGTTCATAAGGAGTTTTCTTCAAGATTTTCCTTATGGTTACTCTATTTAAAACATAGCAAGAAGTATTGATAGCTTCAGCCCAGAAATATTTTTCAACATTTGATTCATTTATCATAGTTCTAGCCATTTCTTGTAAAGTTCTATTTTTCCTTTCTACAACACCATTTTGTTGAGGTGTTCTTGGACAGGAGAAATTGTGAGATATACCATTTTCATCAAAGAAGGTTTTAAAGGAAATATTTTCAAATTCTCCTCCATGATCACTTCTTACAGCAACAATATTTGAGTTTCTTTCATTTTGAACTTTTTTGCAAAATATTTTGAATGCTTCAAAAGAGTCATCTTTATTTTTTAAGAAAAGTACCCATGTGTACCTTGAAAAATCATCAACAATGACAAAGCCATATCTTTTCCCACTTAGACTTGAAGTTTTTACAGGATCAAACAAATCAATATGAAGGAGTTCCAAAGGTTTGTGTGTTGACACAATATTTTTTGAATGAAAACTACTTTTGACCTGTTTGCCTTTTATGCAAGCTTCACAAATTGAGTCTTTTTCAAAATTAAGTTTGGGAAGACCTCTAACAAGATCTAATTTTGAAAGTGTTGAAATATTTTTCATACTTGTATGACCACATCTTCTGTGCCATAGCCATTTATCCTTTTCCTTAGATAAAAAGCAAGATTCAGATGAAAGATCATCTAAATAAAATGTATAAAGATTTTTGTGCCTTTTTCCTAGAAAAAGAATTTTGTCAGAAGATGGGATTTTTACAATGCATGAATTTTGATTAAAACTAACTTCATAGCCATCATCACATAGTTGACTAATGCTAAGAAGGTTGTGTTTTAATCCTTCCACATATTGCACATTGTTTATAAAGATATTACCTTTTTTACCTATGGAACCAATACCTTTGATTTTTGCTTTATCATTGTTTCCAAAGGTTACAGTTCCTCCTTCTTTATTTTTGAAAGAGACAAAACTTTCCTTATCTCCAGTCATATGTCTTGAGCAGCCACTGTCTAAGTACCAAGGCTTTTTCTTGAGAATCAGAAGACATTCCTGCATTATGCGTTAGTAGCCTTTTAGGTACCCATATTTCTTTGGGTCCTTTGTTGTTAGAAATATGATCTTTTGATATAGTGGTTTTCTTTTTGAAATAACAATGTTTTTCAAGATGATTTGTTTTCTTGCAATAACAACATTTTGGTTTGGTAATATTTTTCTCTTTTAAAATATTTTTTTCTTTTATTTGGATTTTAGTTCTATTTTTATTTGGAAGGAAAAAATTTTCATAGATCATTTGATTTTCAGATTGTTTAAATCCTAAGCCAGCTTTATCAAAGACCCCTGATTGAGATCCCATTCTTTTTTGAAATGTTTCAGTAGATTTTACAAAGGAGGTTATATCTCTAGTAAGAGTTTCTACTTGATTTTCAAGATTTTCAATTTTATCTTGATTGTTAAGAGGTTTGATTTTTTCATTAATAAATTTCTGATGTAATGACAAACAAGAATATGCCTTTTGTAACTCCTTAATGGTTTCTAAATGTTTTAGGTTGGATTTTATTAGATCTTCTTTTTCAGTTTAAAGAGTGTGAATTTGTTCTTTTTGAAAGAAACATTTCTGAGTTAAGATATTTGAATCTTCTAATAAATTGTCGAATAGAATTCCTATTTCTTTGCAGGTATAACAATAGTTTAGTGTATTTACCTCTTCAGAGTCGGAGTTAGTCATCAGGCATAAGTTGGCTTCCTCATCTTCGGCTTCAGAGTTAGAGTTCTCTGAGTCATCCCATTGTGCAAGCATGGATTTTTTAGAGGAGAAGTTCCTATGAGTTTTGAGTGGACATTCTGTTTTGAAGTGTCCAAGTTTGTTGCATCCATAGCATGTAATCTTGCTTTTATTAATCTCAGGTTTTTGGTATTCTTTCCTGGGTTGAAATGATTTTCTGTTTTGATTTCTTTTTAAAATCATTTGTTGAATTCTTCTAGAGATTAAAGCCAGATCATTTTCATCCTCAGATAGAAATCGGGTATCTTCTTCAGTTGTTCCTTGTGAAGTGGTGATTTTAGATGCAGAATTTTGAGAGGTTTTAAGAGCTATCATTTTACCTTTTCTTTGTGGTTTACCTTCATTGAGGATACCTTCATGAGCACGAAGAGATCCTATAAGTTCTTCAACTTGTAGAATCTTCAGATCTTTTGCTTGTGATATAGTTGTTACCATAGGTCTCCAAATTTTTGGGAGACATCTTAGAATTTTTCTGATTCTTTCATGAGCAGTATAAGCTTTACCAAGTGATCTAAGTTCATTGACAATTACAGTGAATCTAGAGAACATTTCATCTATGGTTTCTTCTTCCTTCATTTCGAAGGTTTCAAATTTCCTGACTCCTAGATCAATTCTTTCTTCTTTAACATGATTTGTTCCTTCATGATGTATTTTGAGAGCATCCCAGATTTCTTTGGAAGTTGTGCATTCCTCTATCCTGTCGTATTCTTCCCTGCTAAGAGCACATGATAATATAATATGAGCTTTAGAGTTTAGTAGTACCTTGTCGTTTTCTTCTTTTGTCCATTGTGACTGAGTTTTTGGAACTGACGTAATCGTGTCTGTTGCAGAAGTCATTGGAGTGTAGTTGCCATTTTCAACCACAGAGCACATGTTGTTATCTTGAGATAGTAGTAACAATCTCATCTTACCTTTCCAGTAGTAGTAGTCAGAACCATTAAAGTAAGGAGGCCTGTGTGATGATCCTCCTTCAGCTATAAACTTTGTATCAGTCATTTCCTGTTTGATCGATTAACTCTAACACGGTTAAGTGTTCTGTATATTCAGAGCCCGTAGCTCTGATACCAATTGATGGAATAAGGTACGACACAACAAGGGGGGTTGGATTGTGTCCCTTTTAGAGGTTTTAAGTAATTGGTGTTAAAGTGTTGTAGCAACCTGCCCTAAAAATTAGCTTTTAGAGTCGCCACCTATTCTGAAGGGCGAATAGGAAACCCTACGCAGTTTAGAGATTCGGGGTAAGTTATTATAATCAGGTCGAGGGAAGGTGTTAGGCACCCTCGACCCTTTCCTATTGGCTTTGAATCTAAGGTACCAGTTTATGGCTAAAATATTTAATTTTTATAGCTAAGGAAGTGAATAGGGGGAAAATTGAGATTTTAGGGTGGGGGACTCGCCTTGTTACCAAGTGCCTACGTATCTCCTTATGGAGAATCAGAGTCAACGTAGTTCGGGCACAGGGTTGTACGCCATAGGATTGAATTTTGTGGTTTGAAATTGTTTAAAGGCTTTTTGAATGGCCTGTCGTAGTTTTAGAAGTTGTGATTTGAAAATCGCAATTGAAGGGATGAAAATCCGTAGTATCGTGGTTTAGTGTTTTTTAGAGGTTTTGGGCGTACAACCCTGATTTGATATGGCACCGTTAGATGCGATGACCAATAGATTTGGTCAGTATAGCTAACGGATTAAGGGGCATTGCTGGTTACTCAGATCGATAGATTGATCGTCGCGGGCAGCAAATTAAATGTGTTTTAAATTTTATATATTTTTTATCTCTCGTCTAATGCGACTAATAGGTTTAGTCGGGTTGAGGAGGGAATCATTCAAGAATTAATTAAATTAATACTAGATTAAATTTATTTCTCGTCTAATGCGACTAATGAATTTAGTCGGTTCGAGGAAAAAATTATATTAATCAAGAATCAATCGAATTGATATTTTTAATGTTTTTTAATTAAGGTTAAAAGATCTAAATCTTCATTAATTAAAGATTAATCTAAAACTAGAAAGAAACTAAATCAACTAATTTAAACAAATAAAAATAGACCAGAATAAATAAATGGGCTAAAAATTTATCTACACCTAATAGAAAACTATTAATTTCAATTCACAATATAAAGTTGCATACGAGGGAAGTCCTCCCTCTTGTTTCTCACCTACTTTATATGATAATATAATACATACCAATATAAATAATAAAATGGAAAATAAACAAGTTTGACTTGGTCGATCGCTAACGTCAACCATACTAGTATATTCTAGTAAACACAATAATGATAGTAAAACACAACAGCAACAGTAAAATAGAGAGTGAAATAAAATAAGAAGAAAATTTATCCACAATGTCCTTTGGACTTTTCAAAGTGTATATAAAAAAAATAAACATTAAAAGAAAAGAGTAAGATCAGTTCAGATCCCAAAGTTGTTCTCTCTGCATCGTAACACTTCTAGCAACAACAAGAAGGAATTACCTTCTTCATCAACACACAGCACTATGAAAACAACCTGTACAAAAGTATGAAGAACAAACACAAGGAAGAGTGTGTACCCGGATTGAGAGGATGCAAGCGATTCGTGATGACGTGGTGGTGCGTCGGATCTACGACGTGACGAGGACAATGATCTATTGATGCTCGCGGCGGCAAGCATCGTCGAGGGGCTCGGATGGCCGCGGTGATTCCGGCGGTAGATCGTGTGCGTGGATGTGATTTGACGGTGAGTTGAGGATGTCGGCTGTGTGGTGAATCGACCACCGGTATGGAGTGGCTGCTATGGTAACAAACTCGCGACTCCAGAATTGCTGTGATAATGCGAAGAACATGAACGTATGAACAGCGTCGTGGTGTTGTGTTCCGATGACAGAAATTCTATTCGGTAATGAACAAGGTTATTTGGGTTAATGGTATAATTGTGATTTGGTCAAAGTCTGGTGGTTGAAAATGTTGAATTGTGAGGGTGGTTTTCTTGGTTTCTTAGAAATTTGTAGGATGATGTTGTTGTTTGTTAGTCAATTTTGACAAGGAAGTTTAAGTTAGTATTGGGAAAGGTCACTGTTATGTGTGAGATGGTGATTAGAAAATGTGGAAACCAAATGATTGTGCTGAAGAAATGGAGTTTGTACGTGAATGTCGAAAAGTTACGTAGTGAATAAAGATTAAAGAATGGTCTGTTAGTGTGTATGTACAAATGTGGTGAATGGAGATCGGCCTCCCCTAATTGAAAAAAAAAACACCCTATTTATAATGTTTAGATTAGGTCTTTCTACACCTAATGGGCCTATTGCCCAATTAATTTAATTATAAAAAACTATAAAAATCCTAATTATAATAATATTTACATTAATACTAATTCTAATAATAACACTAATAATCTCTAATGACAATTCTAATATTAACAATAATTAATTAGTAAAATTAATAATATTAATACTAATAATTAGTAATAATAAAATTAATAAAAACAAATGTTAGTAAAAAAACTATAATCCCCAAAAAAGGATAAAACCCTTGTAATAATTGGGCCCCGAGGTTTGGATCCCAAAGCACCTGTTAATTGCACCCCATCTTGTCTCAGGATATTTTATAAGAGAGCGGGTTCGACAATAAGAACGTCAAACCCCATGACTCTTAATTTTGATCCTTGATGACTTAAAAGACATAGATCTGATTGGGCAAATTTTGGGGTATGACAGCTGCCCCTGTTCAATCTTCTTAAACCTGAAGAGTCGGATAGGCACGTCTGCCTATCGTAATCTAAAGGTAGAAGATGATTGAACACTGAAATGCCCTGAAATTTGTCTTTGTTGGGAAGAAATTCCATGGGAGATGGGCTTACAGATGCCATCCAAGGTAAATACCCTTCTTTTTTAGAATGTGAAGCAGATGCTTTCGAAAGGAACCACCTGCTTTGATTGTAGCACTGCCTAAAAAGGCAACCTGAATTTTATGCAATGTTTATGATGCATGCGATGCATGATGCAGTGAGCTTCTCAAAATAAATGAGAGCGGTGTATGGATATGTATTATGTATGAATGAGGTATGTAAGTTGAATGATGCATGATTATTAATTAAAGTACGTTAGTAACTCTGAAAAGAAAGATAACACCTTTGACTGTTGTTGATGATGTTTTGAAAAATATCACTGCCGAGGGACTAACGTGATAAGAAACCCAATTGAGAAACCCTTTTGTAGATTCTTGTTGTAAAACCCTTTGTAAAACCCTGTTTGCCTGGAAAAGCTCCTAGAAAGGATGGAATACGTCTTAAAGAAGACTGCCTGGAAAGGCTCCTGCCCCAATAAGGTTATTTGCGTGGGTTATCGCAAACTTCACCTGCACCATTTAGGATAATTTGCTATGCTTATAGCAACTTCACCTGCACCATTTAGGATTATTTTCTATGCTTATAGCAAACTCACCTGCACCAATAGGATCATTTGCGAGGGTTATCGCAAACTCACCTGCACCATTTGGATCATTTGCCCTGGCTCAGACAAATTTCACCTACACCTTTTGGATCATTTTCCCAGGTTCGGACAAATTTCACCTACACCTTTTGGATCATTTGCCCTGGTTCGGACAAATTTCACCTACACCACGATTATGCTTATGCCGGCTTGGTAATGTTTATGTATATGGATAATGCCTATGCTCGTATATATGTTGGCTGATGTAACGAGTGGAACGAAGTAATGTCTTCTATAAGACTACCTGAAAAAGTTTCTGGAATGGGTATGAACATTTGTCTTAAAGAAGACTACTTGAAACGTTTTTTAGCAAAGAATGAGGAATGTCTTTAAAGACGACTACCTGAAAAGGCTGAAAGATGTAAAAAAGGTTCTTAGCAAAGATAGAAATTTGTCTTAAAGAAGACCACCTGGAAAGACTGAAAATGTATTTAAGAAGGACTACCTAAAAAGGTTCTTAGCAAGGATAGAAATTTGTCTTAAAGAAGACCACCTGGAAAGGCTGAAAGATGTCTTAAAAAAGACTACCTAGAAAGGTTCTTAGAATGTCTTAAAGAAGACTACCTTAATAGGTTCGTAGAATGTCTTAAAGAAGACTACTTGAAGAGGTTCCTGGAAAGGATGAAATTGTTTTGAAAAAGACTACCTGAAAAGGTACTTAGAACAAGAATGTATCGAAGAAGACTACCTGAAAAGGTACTTAGAAAAAGAATTTCTTGAAGAAGACTACCTCAAAAGGTACTTAGAAAAGGAATGTCTTGAAGAAGACTACCTGAAAAGGTGCTTGGAAATGACGATGATTGTCTTAAAGAAGACTACCTAGAAAGGTTGTTAGAATACCTTAAAGGAGACTACCTGAAGAGGTTCCCAAAAAGGATGACAATTTGTCTTAAAGAAGACCACCTGAGAAGATTCCTAGAAAGGATCGTGCGACTTGTCTTAGAGAAGACTACCCAAAAAGGCTGAAAGATGTCTTAAAAAGACTGCCTAAAAAGGTTCCTGGAAAGGACAATGAATGTCTTAGAAAAGACCACCTAAAAAATTTTTTAGAATGCCTTAAAGAAGACTACCTGAAGAGGTTCCTAGAAAGGACGATGATTGTCTTAAAGAAGACTACCTAGAAAGGTTCTTAGAAAAATAATGTCTTAAATAAGACTACCTAAAGAGGTTTCTGAAGATGACGAGAGACACCTGGAAAAGTTTGTAGAAAGAACGAGAGGATGTGTCTTAAAGAAGACTATTTGAAAAGATCTCCTAGAAAGGATAATACATATTTGAGCATGTCTTAAAGAAGATTGCCTGAAAGGATTAAGAGACGTTTTAAAGAAAATTACCTAAAAAGGTTCCTAGAAAGGATGTGAGAATAGTATTAACACCATCTTATATGAAGTGACCTGTGCAACGTGCCCCCAGGTAATGGACTTGCCCCATGGGCTATTCAGAGTCCTTGAGAGATCCCATGGATCTTGATTAGATTGCCCTAGATAAATAGGATAACAACGGGCTATGCCCTGTGTATACAGTAGCCATCCGAGTCAGGCGTAAGAGATATTTCTTCTTTGATATGCTTTTAAAGCTATTTCGCCTGTTGGTAGGATTTTTAGCCATTAGCCATGCCCCATGCAACTTCTCCCTGATGTTAAAACATTTGAATCTATATAGACAAGTGTGCTTTATAATGAAATTCATAAGATGCAAATGCATATGTCTGCCTTGAAAGTTTAAAAACATTTTTGAGTAAGGCAGGGTTTTTTTTTTTGTAAGAAAGTGATATCAACTCAAGAGTTACAGTAGACCTTAAGGAGTCGGGATACCTTTTTGTAACGGTATGCTTTCGAACTAACCATGCTTCAGTTAGGACTTTTAAGGGTTGTAACGTGGCCTTGGTTCAAGGTTTTAAGAAACAACGGATATAAGGCTCAAAATTTATTTAACCCACCCCTTTCTTCGTGATGTTCTCCAGTCCTATGCTCAGTTAACTATGCATTTAGGCTCCAAAAGACTTTGGGAATTATAACGTTGACCTTTATGATGGTTCAAAAACCAAGGGTTTATCTGCAAAGACAGCCATCCTCCTTTTGTAATATTTTCCTTTTGTCAAGGGTATATAGCGACCCCCTTTTTTTTTACTTTATTCTCCCTAATTTTTGCCTTAACTGTTTATTTAACATTACAGTCAGCGGGATGCCCCAATTTTGCCTAAGTCTCCCTTAATAGGTTTTGACTTGGCGGGCCTTGCGTTGTTTTTTTCTTTGCGGACATTGACTGTCAAGCTTAATTATGACGGAGAACCATCAGTGATTATGTTCAAAGGAACTATTTGGGATAATCAAGTTAACTGAACAGCTACCCTACCCCAGGTTATATTTTGAGGGTTTTTATTTTGTACGTGAAGGAAAACTCCTACTTCTTAGGCTCAAAGGGGTTGACGAGGGATTAACATCCTTATATCTCCACTGTATTGGAATCGAAACAATGCCTGTACATCGTCAACACGGTCTGTTCGAAAGCGTACTGTATGAGATTATGGTATCGTTTTCGTCATTCTCCATCTAAAGGTACACATCTTTGAACAAAAGTTGAATATCACAAATAATAGAACCAAGTAAAAACACAGTTTTGAATATAGTGAAAACACTAGGAATAAACCAAGACACACGTAAGCAATGCATTAATGATTATTGTAAAGTACATAGCGTCTGTCATACGAAAAATGTTTAAACAAACAGAAAAGAGATTGCGAATGCAAATGAAACTAATGATCTAAGAATCCCTCCTTCTAGACATATATAGCATTAGACTTGTGCGGCTCTTTAGGCTAGCCCCCTTCTTCAATTAAATCTTGCTTCCCCTCCACCGTGCCTATGCATCCTTGTTCAAGATATTGCCCCCAGTTGGACTAATCTTTGCCCCACAAACCGTTGTAAGGTGTTCTCGTAAGCTTCGTTGCGTTCTAAGATGAACCCTTTTATAAGTAGATACCCCTTAAGTGCATCTATGAGGGAACTTCTTTGTTGAACCAACTCCTGCTCGGTAACGACCTCTATTCCGTCGACTGCCCCAACATGAGGAGGCATAGGCACGGGCGTAGGCGTAAGTACGTAGTTTGTATAATGAAGGGCAACATTTTCTCCTTGTAGGACCAAGCTCTTTTGCACATTCACTGGTTGATTCTCCTCTCTCCACATTTTAGGGCTCTTCTTGAGTTCATTTATGAGTCTCAGGAAATCAGCTAGCGTAGTTGTTGATTAGATAAGGGTGAAGACAAAAATGCAAATGTAGATGTAAATGTATGACAGCAAGAAAATGCGAATGCATGCGTATGCGAGAGACTCCTTGTATTATAACTCCGTGCATGCAATGCAGATGTGTGACGTATAATCCTAGGGATGGCCTTAGAGGCAACATTAGACCCTAGTTCAATCCTTGCAAAGTTGATGTTATGACACGCCAAGGGAAATCCCTTGGATTTGGGAGTATGTAGAAGGTAGCGGCTGGCGACCATTCAAGACAGTCACCAAGTCTCAATGCCATTGAGAGGCCGATCAACGTGTACCAATGAAGTTGTCCTTGGTAGGGAGGTTCTTTATACGGAACACAACCTATATAAGGACGATATCAGATGAAGTGAAATCCCTACAGGCTAGGGATGAAAAATGTATAGATGGAAATCCAAACCCTACAAATTAGAGGGTGGCGGAAACGAGCATGGAGTGACCGTTCAGGACAGTCACTAGATCTCATAGCCATCGAGAAGCCAATCGAACGCATGCTAATGAAGTTGTCCTTCGTGGAAGGACGCGATTTTAGAAATATAATCCCTACAGGCTAGGGAACGCGTAGACGTAAGCACATGGTGACTGTTCAAAATAGTCACTGAATCGCATGGCCATCGAGAGGCCAATTGACGTGCGTAAACGAAGATGTCCTTCATGGGAAAGGCATGTAGTTGTAAGAATACGGAGATATGAAAAGAAAATCCCTACAGGCTAGGGGGTGCATAAATGCAGGCGCGGGGTGACTGTTCATGACAGTCACTAGGTCTCATGGCCATCGAGAGGCCAATCAACGTGCATAAATGAAGGTGTCCTTTGTGGGAAGGACGTGGTCTTAGAAATAGAGTCCTTGCAGGCCAGGGGCGCGTAGGAGTAAGCACGGGGTGACCGTTCAAGACAGTCACCGAATCGCATGGCCATTGAGAGGCCAATCGACGTATGCTAACGAAGATGTCATTCGTATGAAGGATGCGTTTTTAAAAATATGATCCCTACAGGCTGGGGAATGCGTAGATGTAAGCACGTGGTGACTGTTCAAAGTAGTCACTGGATCGCATGGCTATCGAGAGGCCAATTGACGTGCATAAACGAGGATGTCCTTCGTGGGAAGGACACGGTTTTAGAATATGATTCCTACAGGCTAGGGAACTCGTAGATGTAGGCACGAAGTGACCGTTCAAGACAGTCACTAGATCGCATGGCCATCGAGAGGCCAATTGACATGCGTAAATGAAAGTGTCCTTCGTAGGAAGGACATGGTCTCGAAATCAGAGTCCCTGCAGGTCAGGGAGTGCGTAGGAATACCTGCAAAATTAGAAGCAAGACATTCGCAGTATATAAATTGCATATAAAATAAGCACGTAAGCACATAAGCCCTAGGTTCATAGGTTCGACGTAGCGGCTTAGGGTGCCTACCCTTCCCATTGGTATGTTCTAGAAGGTCTCATGGGATCGTTCGTAGCCGCCGAGACTTTTTGTCTCTTTGGATTTTAGAACAACTCATTTATCCATGAGGTTCGAGTTTTAGGGGTAGGTTCTCAGAGAGATCAGCCAAATACCAAGTCCAGCCCTCAACAAGGTCAAGCCTCGTATCAGACCTTTCCGGATATTCAACCCACTCTGAGTGGAATTATAACAAGACTCGTAGGCGATGTAGTTCCCCTCTGGTCTTAATTATAATTCTCACGCTTAGGTTTAACGCAATTTATAATATCCCAACAGAATACAATAAAATAACAAATATAAAAATATTTAATTAAATTGAGCGTAAATGAATGAATAAATTGCAGATGAATAAATAAATAAATAAATAAATTAAATATTTAATAAAAAAGGAAAACCTAAATCCTAAATCAAACCCTAATTTAGGCAAACTAGCCAAACCCTAAAAATTCGCCAAAACCTAAATGTTTCGCCAAAAACCCTAAACCCTCTCAAGCCTTAGGAGCATAAAAATTAACCAAAAGTGTTAAATCCCCAGCAGAGTCGCCAGCTGTAGCAACCTGCCCTAAAAATTAGCTTTTAGAGTCGCCACCTATTCTGAAGGGCGAATAGGAAACCCTACGCAGTTTAGAGATTCGGGGTAAGTTATTATAATCAGGTCGAGGGAAGGTGTTAGACACCCTCGACCCTTTCCTATTGGCTTTGAATCTAAGGTAACAGTTTATGGCTAAAATATTTAATTTTTATAGCTAAGGAAGTGAATAGGGGGAAAATTGAGATTTTAGGGTGGGGGACTCGCCTTGTTACCAAGTGCCTACGTATCTCCTTATGGAGAATCAGAGTCAACGTAGTTCGGGCATAGGGTTGTACGCCATAGGATTGAATTTTGTGGTTTGAAATTGTTTAAAGGCTTTTTGAATGGCCTGTCGTAGTTTTAGAAGTTGTGATTTGAAAATCGCAATTGAAGGGATGAAAATCCGTAGTATCGTGGTTTAGTGTTTTTTAGAGGTTTTGGGCGTACAACCCTGATTTGATATGGCACCGTTAGATGCGATGACCAATAGATTTGGTCAGTATAGCTAACGGATTAAGGGGCATTGCTGGTTACTCAGATCGATAGATTGATCGTCGCGGGCAGCAAATTAAATGTGTTTTAAATTTTATATATTTTTTATCTCTCGTCTAATGCGACTAATAGGTTTAGTCGGGTTGAGGAGGGAATCATTCAAGAATTAATTAAATTAATACTAGATTAAATTTATTTCTCGTCTAATGCGACTAATGAATTTAGTCGGTTCGAGGAAAAAATTATATTAATCAAGAATCAATCGAATTGATATTTTTAATGTTTTTTAATTAAGGTTAAAAGATCTAAATCTTCATTAATTAAAGATTAATCTAAAACTAGAAAGAAACTAAATCAACTAATTTAAACAAATAAAAATAGACCAGAATAAATAAATGGGCTAAAAATTTATCTACACCTAATAGAAAACTATTAATTTCAATTCACAATATAAAGTTGCATACGAGGGAAGTCCTCCCTCTTGTTTCTCACCTACTTTATATGATAATATAATACATACCAATATAAATAATAAAATGGAAAATAAACAAGTTTGACTTGGTCGATCGCTAACGTCAACCATACTAGTATATTCTAGTAAACACAATAATGATAGTAAAACACAACAGCAACAGTAAAATAGAGAGTGAAATAAAATAAGAAGAAAATTTATCCACAATGTCCTTTGGACTTTTCAAAGTGTATATAAAAAAAATAAACATTAAAAGAAAAGAGTAAGATCAGTTCAGATCCCAAAGTTGTTCTCTCTGCATCGTAACACTTCTAGCAACAACAAGAAGGAATTACCTTCTTCATCAACACACAACACTATGAAAACAACCTGTACAAAAGTATGAAGAACAAACACAAGGAAGAGTGTGTACCCGGATTGAGAGGATGCAAGCGATTCGTGATGATGTGGTGGTGCGTCGGATCTACGACGTGACGAGGACAATGATCTATTGATGCTCGCGGCGGCAAGCATCGTTGAGGGGATCGGATGGCCGCGGTGATTCCGGCGGTAGATCGTGTGCGTGGATGTGATTTGACGGTGAGTTGAGGATGTCGGCTGTGTGGTGAATCGACCACCGGTATGGAGTGGCTGCTATGGTAACAAACTCGCGACTCCAGAATTGCTGTGATAATGCGAAGAACATGAACGTATGAACGGCGTCGTGGTGTTGTGTTCCGATGACAGAAATTCTATTCGGTAATGAACAAGGTTATTTGGGTTAATGGTATAATTGTGATTTGGTCAAAGTCTGGTGGTTGAAAATGTTGAATTGTGAGGGTGGTTTTCTTGGTTTCTTAGAAATTTGTAGGATGATGTTGTTGTTTGTTAGTCAATTTTGACAAGGAAGTTTAAGTTAGTATTGGGAAAGGTCACTGTTATGTGTGAGATGGTGATTAGAAAATGTGGAAACCAAATGATTGTGCTGAAGAATTGGAGTTTGTACGTGAATGTCGAAAAGTTACGTAGTGAATAAAGATTAAAGAATGGTCTGTTAGTGTGTATGTACAAATGTGGTGAATGGAGATCGGCCTCCCCTAATTGAAAAAAAAAACACCCTATTTATAATGTTTAGATTAGGTCTTTCTACACCTAATGGGCCTATTGCCCAATTAATTTAATTATAAAAAACTATAAAAATTCTAATTATAATAATATTTACATTAATACTAATTCTAATAATAACACTAATAATCTCTAATGACAATTCTAATATTAACAATAATTAATTAGTAAAATTAATAATATTAATACTAATAATTAGTAATAATAAAATTAATAAAAACAAATGTTAGTAAAAAAACTATAATCCCCAAAAAAGGATAAAACCCTTGTGATAATTGGGCCCCGAGGTTTGGATCCCAAAGCACCTGTTAATTGCACCCCATCTTGTCTCAGGATATTTTATAAGAGAGCGGGTTCGACAATAAGAACGTCAAACCCCATGACTCTTAATTTTGATCCTTGATGACTTAAAAGACATAGATCTTATTGGGAAAATTTTGGGGTATGACAAGTGTGTGATAAAGTATAGTTGTGAATAATATGAATAAAGGACAATAAATAAAGAACACAAGAAAACTTATCCTGGTTCACCAACTTGGTTAGTCCAGTCCCCACACCCTGTGAGATTATCCTTTATTGAATACTTCTTACAATAGCCTTTTTCTTCTATGTATTCTTAGTCTCACCAGGCTTACACTTCTGAATGGTATAGCTTACAGTTAGCTTACAAAATGATTGGTTTGTATATCTATGATATACTTTGTGATCTTAGAAGGTTTACAATAAATTCCTAAATACTCTCCATATGCTAGTGAGTATTTAAATATAGAATGTGTATGATAACTCTTAATATATTTTGATCACTATATGGTAGTGAGAGCTAAAGATAATATATAGAGAGTATGATTGCTTTGTGAATAAAGACTTTGGTTTTCTTTGTATGCTTGTGGATTTTTTCGGTGCATGAGAATGATGCATAAGTCTTGTATTTATAGAGCAAAGCAAAGTGAGAAGGAAGTGCCGAGAGTTTCTCATGATAAGTGTGTCATACCCCAAAATTTGCCCTCCTCTATTCATCTTCGACAACTCAAGGCTCAAGGGTTCTTCTCCAGCAACAGTCTCCTAATCGAGGGTCTCAAGATTAGGGTTTTCATCTTATCAAAGATTTTGAATATTCAAGGTCTCAAGTGGATCTAAAGAGGTCCCATATGTCCCAAGGTATCTCCATGTCAAAATGCAAGTTTATATTCCAAGGATTTCCCACTCAATGGCTCATATGACCAATAATCGACTATGTTGACCTAAAAGTCAACTATAGTCAAAATGCAGTCAAACTTCAAGAGTTTTGATCAACATCAAGTAGGTGAGGTTATATCCATCATTTGATCAAAGGTTGATCATGATCCATCAATAGAAACTCAGAAATGAACAAATGCAAATGGTTCAAATTAGGGTTTCTTTAGGAGAAAGTCAACGCAACTTTGACCGGTCATAACTTTCACACGGAGTATCAGAAATTTCTCAACCAAAGCTTGTTCTCAAGAAAATTTTATCCTCTACGACTTTGATGTTGGGCCCGGAATCAAGAAACGCACCGTTTGGGAGATATGGACGAAAACATTATAAGTCCTCCACAAAGGTCAACAAAAACACCTTTTGGGTCAAAGCTCATAACTCGAGCAGGGAAGCTTCAATTGAGACGAAACCAAACAGAGCCTTTAGAGGACACCTTAAGCTTTCTAAAGAGCCAAGAATCACCTCCATGGGATTAAGATCAAGGAAGTTATGACTTGTCGAGGTTGACTAATTTTGAGAAAATACACAAAGCCCTAACCAAGTGATTTTGGTTTTCTTGACTAATGGGCCCAATTTTTGAACTCTAAACATGATTGATACATAAATAGAAGCCCATAAGATCATTCCTACATGTTTATGACATTTATTCAATTTATTTGGATTTATTCATTTAAATACTAAAATAAATTAGGTAGAATTATAAAAGGATGAAATAAATCATGGAATAATTATGTTTCTTTCTCTTTAATTCAAATCAAATATTTAATCAATCCAAGGGCTAAGAATGAATGAAAAATGTGCATGAAATAGAGTGGAGTTCTAAAATAGAAAGGTTTGATACAAAATCTCTCTCAATTTTTTATACCACGTTTTGGGTTGATTATTTCACAAGTGAGAAACCCTAAATGCATCGATATATATTCTAAATAGTCCATGAGGAGAGGGGGACGAAATTTTGGAGAGAGGACAAGGGTTTCAAACCTATCAAAATATCAAAGAAAGTGCAAAAGTCGGATCCTTGCCCTAAGAAATTTCAAGGCTCCCAAGTCATTCAATCTTTCTCCTCAGGTAGTATAGGGTAAGATCAATGTACTCAATATGCCCCATGCCTCTTATAATGCTGGTTCCAGGTTCATAATGTTTTTCATGTAGGAATTTTCGTTTTCGATGTTTTGACGTGTGTTAACGAAATTTAATGCCATATACGAGTCCCTTGTACTCTTTAGACAAGTTCTGGGCTGCTGGATCGAAGCTTAAACGCATAGAGTGTAATTCGCCATTGCTAGGGCATTGAAGCTCTTCACTTTCGTTCACATAGTCACAGGCCTCCTCGATCCAAACTAACAGCTTCATTGTATTCGCAACGTCAAATTAGCTGGATCTGGGCACTTTGTTTTTGTTTTTATTGTTGTTTCGCAGGTGGAGAAAAACGCATCGCCGGAGACGAGGGTGGAAACGGCCGCGGACGGTGGTTCCAACGCGCAGGTGCTGTTCAAAGCATGCTTGGGTTTTTGGTTTTCCCTCATTGGTCAGTCAACAGAGTCAGTGCACTCTCTCTCCATTCCATTGGTTAACGCATCACACACTGGGGCCCACGCGCTGGTTTGCTTGACTTTCCTCCATTGGTTTTTATATTTTATATTTATTCTTTGTGGATGATATTATAAACAGCAAACAAGCATTGGTCTGGTGGTAAGAGAGATACATACGTTACTCAGAGGGAGGGGGTTCAATCCTCCCAAAAGCCATCTATTTTTTTAGTGACTGCAGGCTCTATGTTGGTCACGGATCATGTGTGTTGTCATCACGCATGGCCACCATGCGCCCTCAACCAGCAACCGCAGGATCAAGCCAAGTCCAGGTCTAACGCATACGAGAATGGAGGCTCACCATGGACACCCAAAGGGCTACAACACAGGATTACAGTCAGGTTCTTTTATATAATTTTCTATTGTTATTGTTAAATTACTTAGATTTAAAATAAACTAGTCATGATTAATTAAATATTAACTTGTTTTAATTAGAATATAAAAATTAGGATTAGGAGTATAATTAGGGTTTTGAATTACTCTCTCGATTTATTCGACTTAATTTATTTTGATTTTAATCTTTAATTATAAATCACAAAAACCCTAGAAAGTTGTCATGTATTAGGGTTTGCCCCATCCCATTGGCCAGTGGCCAAAATATTAGGATTAGGGGTTTCCAACCGACTTTGGTATTTAGCCAAACAATTTAGAATTTTATTCGCTTCGATTAAATTAATTGATCGCGGTGGGTAATGATCAATTGTCTAATTAATTAATTAAATTCAAATAAAATATAAATTCAAATAAATTTATTTTGCTAAATGGTTTTAACCATCTTATTGGTTATGATGATTAGCATATTTCCCCTTACCAATTCGTTATTATTTGTAATCGAAACTATCGGTTATGAGGGGTAACGATAAATTAATAAATTAATAATTAAAATACATCAATTTGCTAAAAGTGATAATCGAATCAATCGATTAGAATTGCCAGCAATCCTTTACTAATCTGTTAACTATGGCGATCGAATCTATTGATCGTTGCGGTTAATAGTGCCATATTAAATCAGGGTTGTACGCCCAAAACACTTAAAATACATCAAATCACAAACCACGGATTTTCATCTCTTCAATTCTGCGATGTTCAAACTACGATAAGGTAATTCAAAATACCTTCGAACTTCGCATTTCAGAAACAATTTCAAATCAACTTCAAACCATTCAAATCAAACTCTAAGGCGTACAATCCTGTGCCCGAACTACGTTGACTCTGATTCTCCCTAAGGAGATACGTAGGCACTTGGCAACAAGGCGAGTCCCCCTCCCTAAAATCTCGATTTTACCCCCTGTTCACTTCCTTAGCTATTAAACCTTTATAATCTTGCCATAAACCTTTATCTTTAAATGTTAGCCTTTAGGAAAGGGTTGAGGGTGCCTAACACCTTCCCTTAACCCGAATATAGTGTCTTACCCTAAATCTCTTAATCATTAAAGGTTTCCTATTCGCCTTGGTAGAATAGGTGGTGACTCTAAAGTTAAATTTTTAGGCAGGTTGCTACAGCTGGCGACTCTGCTGGGGATAACTTAACAGTAAATTACTATGCTCCTAAGGCTTGAGAGGGTCTAGGTTTAGGTTTGTGGCAAACGGTTTAGGTTTTTGGCGAAATTTTCAGGGTTTGGCTAATTAGCCAAAATTAGGGTTTATTTTTCTTTATATGTAAATATTTAAAATTTTAATTTTATTTATTTATTTAAGATTTCACCTTTTACATCAATTAATAAATACCTGTTTATTTAAATAATGACTGTTTATTTAAATATTGGATGTGCATTGCATTTTGTAAACCGTAAGCAGCCGGATTTCGAGGTTAGTTCAAATATTTAAATTTTATTTATTTATTTATTTTCCTCTGCAATTTCATCACTGCAATTTAATATTTATTTAAGTGAATATTTTTATTTCTATTGCATCTTCTGGGATATATAAGATCGTTGTTAAACCTAAGTGTGGGAGTTAACTTTGAGATCAAAAGGGGACATGAATCGCCTGCGAGTCTCACTGATAACTCCACTCGGAGTGGGTTGAGTATTCAGAAATGTCCAAAACGAGGCTTGACTTTGTTGAGGGCAGGACTGGATACTTGGCTGATCTCTCCGAGAACCTACCCCAAAAATTCGAACCTCATGGGTAAAATGAGTTGTTCTAAAATCCGAAGAGACAAAAAGTCTCGGAGGCTACGAACGACCCCATGAGACCTTCTAGAACCCCCCTATAAAAAGGCTGGCTCCCAAGAGCCGTGACGTCGGACCTATGAACCTAGGACTTTTGTACTTTTGTGCTTATTATATGTTAGCAATTCATATACTTCGAATATCTATGCGTTTCAATTTTGCAGGTATCCCTACGTGGTCCCTAGCCTAGCCCTTAGGGATTTCCCTTTTATACCTTTGTATTTTTACAACTACGCGTCCTTCCCACGAAGGAGATTTCTATTAACGCACGTCGATTGGCCTCTCGATGGCCATGAGATATAGGGACTGTCTTGAACGGTCACTCGGTGCTTGTTTCTACGAACCCCCTAGCCCATAGGGATTTTCTTTTACGTTCATGTGTTTCTACAATAACGTGTCCTTCTTCTGAAGGACATCCTCATTAACGCACGTCGATTGGCTTCACGATGGCCATGAGAGCTGGTAACTGTCTTGAACGGTCAACCCATGTTTGTTCCCACGCACCCTCTAACTTGTAGGGTTTGGATTTCCATCTTTCATCCCTAACCTATAAGGGATTTCTCTTCATCCAATATCGTCCTTAGATAGGTTGTGTTCTGCATAGAGAATCTTCCCACGAGGGACAACTTCGTAAGTACACGTCGAACGACCTCTCGAAGGTCATGAGACTTGGTGACTGTCTTGAACGGTTACCAGCCGCTACCTTCCACATACTCCCTAATCTAAGGGATTTCTATTGGCGTGTCATAACATCTATCTCGCAAGGATTTCACTAGGGTCCAATGTCGCCTCTAAGGCTATTGTTATACCCCAAAATTTGCCCGCATCATTTTTCAAGAAAACTCCAATCTGAAAATTAAGAGTCTCATATAATCATGGATTTTTATTTCAACAAATATCCTGACATATGAAATACTTAGTTTTTAGAATTTTTCTTATACAGTAATTTGGCTTGCAGTTGAATTTATTCTTACGCAAACGCCAAATACTGTTTATTACTTCACACATGCTATTTATTTATTTACAGATAAATAGTACTGACACAATTGGTACAGAGTTAAATCTTTTTGCAGGCGCAGAATCAGGAAACTCAGACTGTACTGGTAACAAGTAGATTATTATTATCTTTTGTTTCCCACTAATTTTTGTACTATATTCCATTATTTTCAAAAATCTTTTCAAATCTCTTTTTCAAAAATCAAATCTCTCTTTTTCCCAACACTATCTCCACTTTCTTTCAAATCTTACTTTCTTTCAAATCTTACTTCCACTCAAATTTTCCTTTTGTACGGAATCACATCGTTCCCCAACGTCTCTATCCTTCTTTCCATTCTATAAATACCTCTCATTTTCTTCCATAAAATCTCACATCAAATTCTAATTCATCTCTCAAATTTCCACTTCATAATCCATCCTTTCTTCTTTCCCGACAAAATGGCGAAGCGGTGGGAAACGTGTTTTCTTATGGTCATCACCATTGCTACGGTGATCATGTCTTTCTTCTGTCTACATAGCCCGGAACACTGTGGACCTGGGATGCTTATGCTCCCAATCATCTACATGTTACTAATTGTAGCATGGGTTATCAATCGTCATTCTTAAAATTTGCCGTATTTCTTATTTCTTAAATGTACCGTTTATTCGTCGTACTGTTCAATATAGTATGTAATATTTGTACTGTCAGTATTAAATGTTGTACTATTTGTCATAATATTGCTTAATTACTCAGATAATATTTTGTGTGTTTTCTGCCAGTCAAATATTCATTTTTCTGTGCATTAAATGATTTTCAGGGTTATTATCGGTAATTTTGCCCGCATACAGTAAATATTAGTTATTTATTATGTCTGTGTTTTTCTAACAAGTCATGAAAATAAACTTTTATTTTTCACAAAAAACAAAAGCAAAAACAACAAAAAAAGAAAATTAACTTTGACTGTTGATTTTTCACTCTAACTGCTACATCAATACCTGAACAGTCAGTTGACAGCCAAACTGCTGGCAGTACAATTCTCAGTGTTTTGTACCATCAATCAAATCAATCTTTCACAATTAAAAATTCCAAGATTTTTGTGCTAGAAGTCTTCTGAATATCACGCGATTAGCAGAGACTCAACACTGCACAAAAATCAGGTACGCTTAACTGTCTCCTATACAAACAGTCCCTAATCAGGGTATTTCTTGTTTTTACAGGAGCAACAAGTTTTTGAGACCTCAAATGGATTCCATGCACATCCATATATCTCAAAGTACCATCATACAAATTTTCAAACTTCAATTCACTCAGACGCACCGTCAGCAGCTCAAACAGTCAACAGACGACCCGTTTGACCCAAAAAGTCAACAGACAGTCAAAAATGAAATTTTTTGTCAAAGTCCATATTTTGTCAAAGGATTAATCATTTGATCATTGGATGATCATAATTCATCAAGGAAAGATCAAAAATCAACAAAACCCTAAGATTCAAAATTAGGGTTTTTGCCTGAAAAGTCAACTCAACTTTGACTGATCATAACTCTCTCATCCTTCATCCAAAAAATTCAAACCAAAGCTCATTTTGAAGGAAATTCAATTATCTTTCAAATGCCATTGATCCCATGGTCATTGGATTCACCATTTGAAAAATATGATCAAAGACATTACAGGTCATTTTCAAAGTCAACAAAAAGACACTTTTTTCAAAAGGACACACAAGGAGCTTCAAAAATCATTTTGACATGAGACCAAAGGCATTGGTTAGAAGACTCTTTGAGGTTTCCAAAAAGTGCAAGATCTCCTTCATATGACAAAAATTGAGGGATTTACACCTTGTTGAAGTTGGCTAAATTTTGGGAAAATGCATGACATCAACATTGCTCAAAAATGTATTTTTTCCAAATGGGGCCAAGTTTTCATGGTTCAAACATCTTTGCCATGTTATTATGGGCCTCCCACGACCAAGACAAGGCCCACACCTTTTTTTATCCATTTTTGGCATAATTTTATCTTATTTTAAGATTAAATTAAAAGGAAAATGAATGGATAAAGAGTAGCTTACAAATCAAGCATGACTCACCCAAGGAATCTTCATTTTTCTGCAGCCAAATGAAGTACAAGGCAAGAGAAGTAAAGGAGAGGAAGACTTGGTCAATTATTCAAGGATTTTTAATATTTAAAAACCAAACTTTCAACCAAGCAATCAATGCTCTTAGCTTCACTTCCAAGCAGCCTTTGGCCTATAAATGAAGCTGAATACATCAACAACAAGACACACACGAAATTATAGCAAGGCATAGCAAGAAAACTCATCAAATTTCTCAAAATTTCCATACACTTTGTAATTTTCAAATTTCATATTCCAATCAATATCAATACAAAACAATCATTCCAATCATCTTCTAAGATCATATAAAGTAAGAATGAACCCTTAATATGGTCCCATGAGAGTCGTAACACATGCATAGTGTTCTTCATGTTCATACATAATTAATTTTCGTTTTCCTATATTTAATCAACCTCAATGTAATCTAATCACTCCACTGAGTTTATGAGGTCCTATAAGCTAGATCTGGGCCTTAACATGTAAGCTCCCACGTGAGAATAGCTCTATGCCATTAACGAGTGCTCATGTATGCTTAAGCTTCAACTTCATCGAATCCATGGCTACCACGCTCAAATAACGAAACTAATATCATATTTGGACTCAGAGCATCCTAATTAGGGGATCTGGGTCACTTGCTATTATTCCTAACGCTTACTTTTGCAGGTTTGTGAAGCTACCAAATAATGGCATTTTATCGTGAAAATAGAGGAGGTTTAAAACCCCCGCTATTTGTGTGTAAAAATAAAAGAGACGGAGGTTGAAGACGACCACGCGTCCCAGCGTGGTTCGCCAGTCAACTTGTCTTCGTCCACACAGGCAAAAGTGGGGCCAATCTGACTTACTAAAGGTCTTTATGATCCCACGTGACTGGTCAACACAAGTGTACCATGTTCTCTTCAATCTGAGCCACATGATCAATCTCAAAGCCAATCCAACGCATCATACAAGCAGTCCAAACCATGCAATCTCCAGCCTACCACACCTGATCAGTATCCTTTTATCTTCTATTTTTATTTTAATTTCTTTACAAAATTAATTAAAAATAGTTTTAAAAATCCAAAAAATACACAAAAAATATTTTTAAGTTTCTAAAATAACATTTTATTTTATGATATAAAAATATTTTATTTTTCTTCAAAATTTCAATATTTTGCATAATTAATTAGTATATATTTATATATTTGCTTTTTAATTATTCTAACCAATCAAAAAATCATAAAAAAATTGTTCTTCATGTTAAATATTGTTTATATATTATAAACTAATTTTCTACATATTTTGAATAATTTTCTCTTTAAGTTTTAATTATTTGTATAATTATTTGCATAATTATGTTTTAATTAACTTAAATCAATTTCAAATCAATTCCGAAAATTCCAAAAAAAAATAGTTTTGTTTTAAAATTAATTAACAAATATTTTGTACATATTTTAAACTTAATTTCTAGGTTTAAATCTATTTTCATCTTTTTTCTTCATTTTAATTTAATTAATCATGCATTAATTATAATTAAAATCAATCATAAAAAATCCAAAAAAACATGCCTTTTATTTTTCTTGCAATTTAAATTCCTAGATAAATGTATAGGATGTCAAATTCATGTAAATAGGCTAGTTTACATTTCCTGCACAATTGATGTAATAGCGTAGATTTACTTTCCGCACTTTACATTTCCGCATTTTAATTTCCCGCACATATAAACTGCGTGTATGTCAAAGATAAAATTGAACCGTTAGATCACTAACTTCAAAGATAAAATATCTGAATACAAACACAATCACACTTGCACCTCTTAAGGTAATCCCTTCTCATTCTTTTCAAAATCAATGTCAAAATTCTACTGTTTCGAGTACAAAATCGAACCTTTTGTTTATATCCGGTGAAAGGATAGATTTTTAAAGGAAATAGGATAAAGACCTTACAACTCAGGGTAGACCTCCTAGTTTGCTTGCTCAAATCAAAACAAACAAAATTCTCATACACTGCTGTTTTTCAAAACAAAACTTTCCAAAAAGACAATACTTTGTATACATCCAAACACGGATCATTACAAAGTTAACGTTCTTTTCAAAACATCTTTCGAAAGATAAACAAGCATTTTGTATACATCCGCACAAGGATCATTACAAAATTCAATTTACAAAGGTATTTGAAACCACATATGAGCATTCTAAAGCAATTGAAAAGTGATCGAAAAACAAGTGAGCTAAGCAAACTTAAGAGCCCATGGATAACCATGGATACAAAGGGTGCTAACACCTTCCCTTTGTATAACCTACCCCCTTACCCAGAATTTCTTAAAGGTCTTTTTTCTGTTTCTTTTATAAACCTTTCCTTAATTGGATAAAATAAAAGGTCGGTGGCGACTCTGTGAATTTTCAAAAATGCGAAAGCATTAAGCGATAAAAAAGAGTCAGTTCACGTATCTCTCCAGAACAGAGGTATGGCCCGGAATTAAAAAACGGAGGTCCACAGCTATCCCTAGGATTACACGTCACACGTCTGCATTGCATACAAGGAGTCACAATATAAGGAGTCTCTCGCATACGCATGCATTTGCATTTTCATGCATTCATACCTTTGCATTCGCATCTTCGCCCGCACCCAGGCTTACCATGCTAGCCGGTTTCCCAAAACTCACAAAGCAATCCAAAGGATCATAAAATATGGAGAGAGGAGGAGGATAAATTATTGGAAATGAGTCTGACCTTACAAAGAAAAAAGGACGCCTTTCGCCATGCCAGCTACATGATCATGCCTTTCCGTAACAGGATTATAAACGCCACGAAGGTTATCGTCAAGCAAGGATTAGTTCAACAAAGAAGTTCCCTCATAGATACACTTAAGAGGTATCTAGTCATAAGGGGTTCATCTTAAAACACATCAAATTTACAAGGACACTCTACGATAACCTGGGGCAAAGATCAGTCCAACTAGGGCAGCACCCTGAACGAAGAGGCTTAACTACGATGGAGGGAGTGCGACATATGCTAACTCCATACCAAGGGGAAAAAAGGCCATAGGTTTTTCTATCAATCTACAAACTTTGAAGGCTGCAAATGGTGTGATGCTATCCTTAGAAAAAAAGGCAAAAGAGGTTCAGTCAAAGGAAACTCATGAAGTTCCGATACGACGAAAACCCACCGCTTACAATTATTTCCGACAAGTTTGACGTGCCCAAGGAGAATTCGAGATTACCCTTTTACTTCTACAAGTCTAGGAACTAAGGAGTAAAGCAAGGTCAACAGAGTCACAAAGGAGATTGCCCTTAGGATTAATAGGTTTATCTTTCTAGTTGTAATTCCTACGATCACAAAATGCTATTGGATGTAAAACGTTGTACCTTTCGAATAGTAATTCAATAAAATAATCATGCATGTTTTGAAATCAATCCTTTCGCTCCGCTTTTGCATTACTACGACTTTCCATTTCAAATTATCACTCCCAATAATTAACAAACTTGAGGGAGAATGACGAATACAAATAACTAAGTCCAGCTAAATATATGCTTTCAAGGTAAGACCGAACCGACGATGTACAGGCATTGTTTCAAATCCCTAAACAGTGGAGGTATAAGGATGTTAATCCCTCGTCACCCCCCCTCGAGCCAGGAGTTGTAGTTTGTTTATACTTTTCAAAAAAAAAACCTTGATTTCAACCAGGGGAAGGGTAGGTTTCATTTAATCCAATGGTGTATTTTGGTTGTCAAGAGAATCAGTATATTCAAGCAAGGATCAAGCATAAGGATCAAGCAAGGGTTCAAACATATCTTCTTCCTCGCATTCATCAAAGATTGAGGAAGCAATGAAGATAACATTCACCACATCTTCTTCCTCAATACATCATTCAAGATCGAGGAAGCATCAAAGTCGAAGCTCATAAATCAAAATCAACATGGCAGTCACAACATTCAATATCCAAGGATCAAATCTCAAAAGGAGCTTTCAAAAGAAGAGCGCCCGCTAAGTCAAAATGGAGAATTTCAAAAAAAAAAGAAAGATGACTTAGGCAAAAATTAGGGCATCCCGATGGATCACATTCAAAGGAATTGACTCATGCAAAAATAAGGGATGAAAGCGAAATACAAAGGATAGTCTTGTGACTGCTAAACCATCAAAGCTTCACATCAATGCTTGGGTCTTTACAACATTTTTCATCGGTGCTTGGATCCCTACTAAGGCTTCTGCTCAACATTAAAACTGAAACGATTCTCTTACAAACAAAGCACGTCCATTGGATTAGGCGAATTTTTAGGAATTGGAGAACATCAAGGAGAAATGGGTGGGTATATAAATTCTGAGCCTTGCATCCATTGTTTCTTAAACCATGAACCAAGCCAAGTTACAACATTCAAAAGTCCTAATTGAGGCAAGGTCAACTACGAAAGCATATTAAGTAGGATTTGTTATACTGACTCCTAAAGTTTGTTAAAACTACTTCTAACCATTGCGCTTCTTCAAGCATTCATTTCTAATCATCCACTCCTTCAATTTCAAAACTTGCATGCGCATCACATTAGAGTTACTTCTCAAAGGGTACAACGCCATCAACGAATATACACTAAGCACAAAGGCGATCATTTCTGATAAAGACTCTTGAATGGCGAAACCACGTCCAGAGGGTTTTCCTAAACAGGGGCATACAATCAAACATCCTATTAACTAGGGACATTCTTCCTAAGGTTCAATTGACTTGGGTCACATCTCGAAGCAATCTCAATCAGGGGCATGTCAAGCATAGGATAAATTCAAAACGGATAGAAAACCATGGATAACCCTCCATATCCTGAAGATCAAAGGCATACCCTTTAATTTAAACATCGAAGCATATGACAAGGTTGTTTCCCGGGGCACTTCCCTCATAAGCATCTTTTCCCGCGAAAATATTGGGGCAATGGATATCAAATCCATAAGACGCACAACAAAAGGAAAAGGCATCTTCATGCTTTACAACCTCGTATCAATCTTTCTCCTAACTACAAAGTAAAAAAAAATATAGGTATCGCGCTAGCATCCAACGACCATCCAACCTCGGCGAGCTATATACGCTTGGTTATCAACAACCTACCATTGGGGCATCATGCAAATACATACAAATCATGCATTACATACATTGGCTAATACATTACACCACACCTTTTTACGCAGTCTTCTTTAAGACAAATCCTACGATCCTTTCTAGGAACCTTTTCAAGTAGTCTTTTCTAAGGCGTTCATCATCCTTTCTAGGAACCTCTTCAAGCAGTCTTATTTAAGACGATCATAGTCATTTCCAAAGACCTTTTCAGGTAGTCTTCTTCAAGACATTCCTTTTTCTAAGTCCCTTTTCAGGTAGTCTTCTTCAAGACATTTCTTTTTCTAAGTACCTTTTCAGGTAGTCTTCTTCAAGACATTCTTTTTCTAAGTACCTTTTCAGGTAGTCTTCTTCAAGACATTCCTTTTTCTAAGTCCCTTTTCAGGTAGTCTTCTTCAAGACATTCCTTTCCCTAAGTTCCTTCTCATGTAGTCTTCTTCAAGATATTCCTTTTCTAAGCACCTTTTGAGGTAGACTTCTTTGAGACATTCTTGTCCTAAGTACCTTTTGAGGTAGTCTCCTTCAAGACATTCTTTTTCTAAGTACCTTTTAAGGTAGTCCTCTTCGAGACATTCTTGTTCTAAGTACCTTTTCAGGTAGTCTTTTTCAAAACGATCTGGCATCCTTTTCAGTCTTCTTTAAGACATTCTACGAACCGTTTTGGGTGGTCTTTTTAAAGACATTCCTCATTCTTTCTAAGAACCTTTTCAGGTAGTCTTCTTCAAGACAAATGTTCATATCCATGCCAGAAACCTTTCCAGGTAGTCTTATAGAAGACATTACTTCACTCCACTCGCTACGTCAATCAACATATACATGAGCATAAGCATTATCCACATACATAAACATTATCCACCCGCTTTCCGGTAACCTTACCGATGGCAGTAGCCTTACTGATGGTTTATTTCCAATCACCTGATTGACGTTTCCCGGTAACCTTACCGATGATAGCAACCTTGCTGTTCATTTCACTCATAAAACATATACATACGCATTAGCATATACGTATCATCTGGGGCATTCACATACTACATATCACAGAGGTCAAATTTTCATTAGCAATTCAAATCCTTACAAAGTCCAGTTCCCGTCCTGGCAAATCATTGCAAAGTCAGTTCTCGTCTGACTGTTACATTAAATCCAGTTCCCGTCTGGTAGTCAGTTCTCGTCTAACTGTTACATTAAATCCGGTTCCCGTCTGGTAGTCAGTTCCCGTCTGACTGTTACATTAAATCCAGTTCCCGACTGGTAGTCAGTTCCCGTCTGACTGTTACATTAAATCCAATTCTCGTTTGGTAGTCGGTTCCCGCCTGACTGTTACAACAGCTCAGTTTCCAACCCTCGTGTTGCGAAAGGTGTATTCTCCGACCCTCGAGTCGTGAGTCTCCAAACAGGTGAATCTTTTTCATGCAGGCACGCTTGTCAGAACCATGGCAGGCAATTCCTTTGATACGGGTGAGTTTGCGATAACCCTCGCAAATGATCCTATTGGTGCAGGTGAATTTGCTATAACACTAGCAAATGATCCTAATGGTGCAGGTGAGTTTGCGATAACCCTCGCAAATTATCCTAATGGTGCAGGTGAGTTTGCTATAACCCTAGCAAATAATCCTAATGGTGCAAGTGAGTTTGCGATAACCCTCGCAAATTATCCTAATGGTGCAGGTGAGTTTGCGATAACCCTCGCAAATTATCCTAATGGTGCAGGTGAGTTTGCTATAACCCTAGCAAATAATCCTAATGGTGCAGGTGAGTTTGCGATAACCCTCGCAAATTATCCTAATGGTGCAGGGGAGTTTGCGATAACCCTCGCGAATTATCCTAATGGTGCAGGTGAGTTTGCTATAACCTTAGCAAATAATCCTAATGGTGCAGGTGAGTTTGCGATAACCCTCGCAAATTATCCTAATGGTGCAGGTGAGTTTGCTATAACCCTAGCAAATTATCCTAATGGTGCAGGTGAGTTTGCTATAACCCTTGTAAATTATCCTAATGGTGCAGGTAAGCTTGTTAGAATCATAAACAAGTGATCCCTCTTACAAATCCTCGCTATGTAAGACTCAGGCTTTAGCAGGACGATTCTTTTCTCTCAAAGGTTTTATCTTTCTTTTCTGAATTACTAACATACTTCAATTAACATAACTAACAATCATGCATCATTCTACTAACACACCTCATTCATACATAGTGCATATGCATGCATCACTCTCATTTATTTTGAGAGGCTCATTGCATCATACATCGCATGCATCATAACATTGCATAAATTTCAGGTTACCTTTTTAGGCCATGCTACAATCAAAGCAAGTGGTTCCTTTCGAAAGCATTTGCTTCATATTCTAAAAAAAGGAATGGTAATGACTTTGGGTGGCATCTTTAAGCCCATCTCCCACGGAATTCTTTCCCAACAAATGCAAATTTCAGGGCATTTTAGTGTCCAATCATCTTCTACCTTTAGATCACGATAGGCAGACGTGCCTATCCGACTCTTCAGGTTTAAGAAGATTGAACAGGGGCAGCTTTCATACCCCAAAATTTTCCCTCCTCTATTCATCTTCGACAACTCAAGGCTCAAGGATTCTTCTCCAGCAACAGTCTCCTAATCGAGGGTCTCAAGATTAGGGTTTTCATCTTATCAAAGATTTTGAATATTCAAGGTCTCAAGTGGATCTCAAGAGGTCCCATATGTCCCAAGGTATCTCCATGTCAAAATGCAAGTTTATATTCCAAGGATTTCCCACTCAATGGCTCATATGACCAATAATCGACTATGTTGACCTAAAAGTCAACTATAGTCAAAATGCAGTCAAACTTCAAGAGTTTTGATCAACATCAAGTAGGTGAGGTTATATCCATCATTTGATCAAAGGTTGATCATGATCCATCAATAGAAACTCAGAAATGAACAAATGCAAATGGTTCAAATTAGGGTTTCTTTAGGAGAAAGTCAACGCAACTTTGACCGGTCATAACTTTCACACGGAGTATCAGAAATTTCTCAACCAAAGCTTGTTCTCAAGAAAATTTCATCCTCTACGACTTTGATGTTGGGCCCGGAATCAAGAAACGCACCGTTTGGGAGATATGGACGAAAACATTATAAGTCCTCCACAAGGGTCAACAAAAACACCTTTTGGGTCAAAGCTCATAACTCGAGCAGGGAAGCTTCAATTGAGACGAAACCAAACAGAGCCTTTAGAGGACACCCTAAGCTTTCTAAAGAGCGAAGAATCACCTCCATGGGATTAAGATCAAGGAAGTTATGACTTGTCGAGGTTGACTAATTTTGAGAAAATACACAAAGCCCTAACCAAGTGATTTTGGTTTTCATGACTAATGGGCCCAATTTTTGAACTCTAAACATGATTGATACATAAATAGAAGCCCATAAGATCATTCCTACAGGTTTATGACATTTATTCAATTTATTTGGATTTATTCATTTAAATACTAAAATAAATTAGGTAGAATTATAAAAGGATGAAATAAATCATGGAATAATTATGTTTCTTTCTCATTAATTCAAATCAAATATTTAATCAATCCAAGGGCCAAGAATGAATGAAAAATGTGCATGAAATAGAGTGGAGTTCTAAAATAGAAAGGTTTGATACAAAATCTCTCTCAATTTTTTATACCACGTTTTGGGTTGATTATTTCACAAGTGAGAAACCCTAAATGCATCGATATATATTCTAAATAGTCCATGAGGAGAGGGGGACGAAATTTTGGAGAGAGGACAAGGGTTTCAAAGCTATCAAAATATCAAAGAAAGTTCAAAAGTCGGATCCTTGCCCTAAGAAATTTCAAGGCTCCCAAGTCATTCAATCTTTCTCCTCAGGTAGTATAGGGTAAGATCAATGTACTCAATGTGCCCCATGCCTCTTATAATGCTGGTTCCAGGTTCATAATGTTTTTCATGTAGGAGTTTTCGTTTTCGATGTTTTGACGTGTGTTAACGAAATTTAATGCCATATACGAGTCCCTTGTACTCTTTAGACAAGTTCTGGGCTGCTGGATCGAAGCTTAAACGCATAGAGTGTAATTCGCCATTGCTAGGGCATTGAAGCTCTTCACTTTCGTTCACATAGTCACAGGCCTCCTCGATCCAAACTAACAGCTTCATTGTATTCGCAGCGTCAAATTAGCTGGATCTGGGCACTTTGTTTTTGTTTTTATTGTTGTTTCGCAGGTGGAGAAAAACGCATCGCCGGAGACGAGGGTGGAAACGGCCGCGGACGGTGGTTCCAAGGCGCAGGTGCTGTTCAGAGCATGCGTGGGTTTTTGGTTTTCCCTCATTGGTCAGTCAACAGAGTCAGTGCACTCTCTCTCCGTTCCATTGGTTAACGCATCACACACTGGGGCCCACGCGCTGGTTTGCTTGACTTTCCTCCATTGGTTTTTATATTTTATATTTATTCTTTGTGGATGATATTATAAACAGCAAACAAGCATTGGTCTGGTGGTAAGAGAGATACATACGTTACTCAGAGGGAGGGGGTTCGATCCTCCCAAAAGCCAGCTATTTTTTTAGTGACTGCAGGCTCTACGTTGCTCACGGATCATGTGTGTTGTCATCACGCATGGACACCATGCGCCCTCAACCAGCAACCGCAGGATCATGCCAAGTCCAGGTCTAACGCATACGAGAATGGAGGCTAACCATGGACACCCAAAGGGCTACAACACAGGATTACAGTCAGGTTCTTTTATATAATTTTCTATTGTTATTGTTAAATTACTTAGATTTAAAATAAACTAGTCATGATTAATTAAATATTAACTTGTTTTAATTAGAATATAAAAATTAGGATTAGGAGTATAATTAGGGTTTAGAATTACTCTCTCGATTTATTCGACTTAATTTATTTTGATTTTAATCTTTAATTATAAATCACAAAAACCCTAGAAAGTTGTCTTGTATTAGGGTTTGCCCCATCCCATTGGCCAGTGGCCAAAATATTAGGATTAGGGGTTTCCAACCGACTTTGGTATTTAGCCAAACAATTTAGAATTTTATTCGCTTCGATTAAATTAATTGATCGCGGTGGTTAATGATCAATTGTCTAATTAATTAATTAAATTCAAATAAAATATAAATTCAAATAAATTTATTTTGCTAAATGGTTTTAACCATCTTATTGGTTATGATGATTAGCATATTTCCCCTTATCAATTCGTTATTATTTGTAATCGAAACTATCAGTTATGAGGGGTAACGATAAATTAATAAATTAATAATTAAAATACATCAATTTGCTAAAAGTGATAATCGAATCAATCGATTAGAATTGCCAGCAATCCTTTACTAATCTGTTAACTATGGTGATCGAATCTATTGATCGTTGCAGTTAATAGTGCCATATTAAATCAGGGTTGTACGCCCAAAACACTTAAAATACATCAAATCACAAACCACGGATTTTCATCTCTTCAATTTTGCGATGTTCAAACTACAATAAGGTAATTCAAAATACCTTCGAACTTCGCATTTCAGAAACAATTTCAAATCAACTTCAAACCATTCAAATCAAATTCTAAGGCGTACAATCCTGTGCCCGAACTACGTTGACTCTGATTCTCCCTAAGGAGATACGTAGGCACTTGGCAACAAGGCGAGTCCCCCTCCCTAAAATCTCAATTTTACCCCCTGTTCACTTCCTTAGCTATTAAACCTTTATAATCTTGCCATAAACCTTTATCTTTAAATGTTAGCCTTTAGGAAAGGGTTGAGGGTGCCTAACACCTTCCCTTAACCCGAATATAGTGTCTTACCCTAAATCTCTTAATCATTAAAGGTTTCCTATTCGCCTTGGTAGAATAGGTGGCGACTCTAAAGTTAAATTTTTAGGCAGGTTGCTACAAAGTGCTGGCAGCTTTGTCTTTGTAGGACTTGGTCTTGGCTTGACTTGGTACTGCTGACAATCTGCAAGTTCTGACATTTGACAATTTCAACAAAGACTTATTCTTGGCATAGTAAATCTGGAGGAGTAACTCTGGGACGAGTAACTCTGGAACAAGTAACTCTGGGATGAGTAACTCTGGGACGAGTAACTCTGGGACCGTGATTCTTTGAGAGTAACTCTGGGGCCATAATTATGAAGAGTAACTCTGGGGCCATAATTCTGGAGAGTAACTCTGGGGCCATAATTCTGGAGAGTAACTCTGGGACTGTCATTCTGAAGAGTAACTCTGGGACCATAATTCTGAAGAGTAACTTATTGAACTTCTGAGAATCCATATGTTCTTAAAGCTTTGTTCTTTTTCAGCTCAATCTTGAATCATCATTTTAACTCTTTGTTTGATATAGACCATAAATTATTTAGATGATTAATTGATGAAATCACTTTGGAGTTTCTTTAGATAAAATAGTTTGTAATATTCAAAACATTAACAGAATATGTTTCAACAACGACAATCAAAGAAGCCAATGATCTCACTACATTGGATCTTACAGCTCTATTCGGAAAGCTTGAAGAACATGAGAAAGACCTCATGAACCTAAACAAGCACGAAAAGAAAGAAAAGAAAGAAATGTCAAAGGACACGGAAAAGAAGTCTATCGCTTTAAAGGCTTCAAGTTCTAAGTCATCCACCAAAGATACATGTGATAGTGAGTCTAGTGATGAAGATGATTGTCGGGATGAAGATATGGGATTATTCGTAAGAAGGTACAACAAATATCTTCGAAAGAATGAAATTAACCACTTGGATAACAATCTAGTTGATTATAGACGTCAATCAAAGCCTAACAAGCAAGATGAGTACAAGAAGACTAAACCTAGAGGATCTTGTTACAACTTTGGAAAAACCGGTCACTACAAACCGGATTGCCCTTCACTAAAGAAAGATAAGACCAAAAGTAAACCTCAAAAGAAGCAACCAAAAGTAAGAAGAGCCTACATCGCTTGGGAAAGTGATAGTGATTCATCTAGCAAAGAAAGCTCAAGCGATGAAGAGGAAATCGTCAACCTATGTCTCATGGCACATCAAAAGAAGAAAAAGATTGTAAGTCATGATAAATATAATAATGTTGATGCTATGTCTTATTTTGAATTAAAGCATGCCTTTGATACCTTGCATCATGAAGCTAAGGAAGTATTTCAACGCTTAGCCTCAAATAAAAGAATTTTTAAATACCTTGAGAAGAAAGTTTCCGATTCCGAAAAGGAATTAGAAACTCTCAAGGAATCTATGATCAAAATTATCAAAGACATAAACGTTGTTGACAAGATTCCTTGGTTTAAGTGGGGAGGATGTGAAACTTGTCACATTTGGCAAAAAGAAGTTAAAACTATCAAAGCCAAATTAGACAAAGCCTCACAACCAAAAATCACATATGCTATTGATCGATCACATTTCAAAAATAGTATGATAAATCTGTATCAACGATAGACTTATGTGATAAAAGATCAATCTAGTAAATGTGATGACTACTCAAACTTAAGATGTCTATACTGTTGCAAAATGGGGCATACCATTAAAAAATGTCGCTTTAGGAGATTCTTGGTTCCCAAAGGCATTTTTAAATGGACTCCCAAGAGCAACCTTTGTTTCACTCGCACACAAGGACCCAATGAAAATTGGGTACCTATTTCCCTTATCTAAATTTGTAGGTGGAATGTCTTGAGCCATCCGAGAGAAGATGGTTTCTAGATAGCGGATGCTCAAGACATATGACGGGTGACTTATCTTTATTCTATGACTTTGTGGCTAAGAAGAAAAGATTTGTGACCTATGGTGATAACAACAAGGGAGCAATACTCGGTAAAGGTAGTGTAGGTAATCCCTCTTCTACTACTATCTATGATGTCCTTCTAGTTGAGGGCCTTAAACACAATCTTATTAGCAGCAGTCAATTATGCGACAAATGATACTTAGTATCGTTTTCTAAAGAAAGTTGCATAATTAGAAATGATGACAAGAAAGATGATGTGTTCAAAGGCCTGAGGGTAAATAATGTATCCATGCTTGATCTGAATGATGTATCCTTGATTGAAGCAAAATGCCTAGCAACTATGAGTGAAGACTCATGGATTTGGCATAGACATTTAGCTCACGTCAACCATGGCATTAATCCATCCGAAGTGATCATGGGGGTGAGTTTGAAAACCATCTCTTTGAAGAGTTTTGTGGCAATCATGGCATTAATCATAACTTCTTCGCACCACGAACTCCCCAACAAAATGGAGTTGTGGAACGTAAAAATCGCGTGTTGGAAGAACTTGGGAGAACTATGATTAATGAACATGCGCTTCCAAAATATTTTTGGGCCGATGCCATTAATACGGCTTGTTATGTTCTGAATAGGACCTTGATATGTCCTATTCTAAACAAAACACCGTATGAACTCTTGAAAGGGAGAAAACCAAACATTTCTCACCTTCATGTATTTGGATGTAAATGCTTTGTTCTAAACAATGGAAAAGAAAGTCTTGGCAAGTTTGATGCAAAAGCGGATGAGGGTATCTTTCTAGGATACGCTCAATCTACTAAAGCTTATAGAGTATACAACAAAAGGTTACATATTGTTGAAGAGTTCGTACATGTCTCTTTTGATGAGTCTTGTCCGAAAGTTGTCGGAATAGGTAGTGTTCTTAATGGTGCAGGTGTCTCAACTGAGAGTTTACTTAATGATCCGGATGCCAAGCTTGAGAAAGATAAAGAATCCCTCTTACCCGAGAATAATGAAGAGGAAGTGGATCAAACACCTAAAGAGAAAGTAGAAGATCAACCAAGCGAGAAGAGTGATCTTCCTCTTGCATGGAAATCTTCTAAGGACCATCCTATGGAGAACATTCTAGGAGACAAATCAAAAGGGGTGACAACACGGTCAAGGATAAGTAACTTTTTTTTTTATTATTCTTTCGTCTCTCAAATTGAGCCTAAAAACTCAAAAGATGCATTAGTCGATGAGCATTGGTATTTAGCTATGCAAGAAGAGCTAAACCAATTTAAGAGAAATGAGGTTTGGGACCTTGTCCCTCCTACGCGAGACCATCGAGTAAGTGGCACTAAATGGGTGTTTAGGAACAAACTAGACGAAAACGGTATCATCACTCGCAACAAGGCCCGTCTTGTTGCTCAAGGGTATAGCCAAGAGGAAGGGATCGACTATGAGGCGACCTATGCTCCGGTCGCCCGAATTGAGGCAATTCGCTTGTTAATTGCATTTGCATGTTCACAAAACTTTAAGCTTTATCAAATGGATGTTAAGAGTGTCTTTCTAAATGAGTTTATTAATGAAGAGGTTTATGTATCTCAACCTCCCGGATTTGAAAACATTGATTATCCTGATTATGTTTATAAACTTAAGCCTGCCTTGTATGGTTTAAAACAAGCTCCTAGAGCTTGGTACGAGTGGCTTAGCAATTTTTAATTAATCAAGGTTTCTCAAGAGGGAAAGTTGATACTACCCTATTCATTAAGAGAAATGAAGAGCATTCAATATTAGTTCAAGTGTATGTGGATGATATTATATTTGGTTCTACTAACATGACTCTTGTAAAGGAGTTTTCTAAGCTTATGTAGGGAGAAATTTAAATGAGCATGATGGGTTAACTAAACTACTTCCTTGGACTTCAAATAAAACAACTGAAAGAAGGAACGTTTGTGAGTCAAACCAAGTATTGTCAAGAACTCATCAAACGGTTTGACATGGCAAAGTCCAAGGCCATTGACACTCCTATGCCTACCGCGGTAAATCTTGATTGGGATGAACATGGTAAGCTGGTTGATGTAAAAAGGTATAGAGGTATGATCGGTTCCCTACTTTAGCTTACCGCTTCCCGTCCTGATATTATGTTTAGTGTATGCATGTGTGTAAGATATCAATCATGTCCCAAGGAGTCTCACTTAAAAGTCGTTAAGCGCATACTTAGGTATCTTGTAGGTACAACTAAGAATGGCTTATGGTTCTCCAAAGGTAGTGATTGCTCTTTGGTTGGATATTCCGATTCCGACTTTGCCGGGTGCAAATTGGATAGGAAAAACACTAGTGGAACATGTCACTTCTTTTCAAATTTCTTGGTTAGTTGGCATGGCAAGAAACAACTGTCCGTTGCTTTGTCAACCGCCGAGGCGGAATATGTGGCGGCTGGTAATTGTTGTGCTCAAATACTTTGGCTCAAGCAACAATTACTTGAATTCAATGTCAATCTTGATCATATTCCTATATTTTGTGATAACACAAGTGCTATCAATCTAACCAAAAATCCGGTCTTACACTCTCGCACTAAACACATAGAAATACGACATCATTTCCTTAGGGATCATGTTGAGAAGGGTGATGTAGTGTTTGAGCATGTTGATAGCAAAAATCAACTTGCCGACATCTTTACAAAACCACTAGCTACCGAGCCCTTCTTTCACATCCGTAGGGAACTTGGCGTCCTTGAAATATCGGATAGGTTGCAACTATGAGTAGTTGCATATGCTTTATTTATTATCATTATCTATGCTCTCACAATGTTTGAAGTGTTCATTAAAAGATATGTGAGGGCTTGTTTCTCATCTCCCTTGTGTAAAGGTAGTATCGTTTCAACCTTAAAATTCACTTCATGGTAATGTATCACTATGGTAAAGTTGAAATGTGTTCATCAATATGTTTATTCTATGCAAGATATGGTCATAACATGCATACATTCATTGCATATAGCCAAATTTTGAAATTTGCAAGCCTTAGGTCAACCTACTCTTTATGTGAGTCGACCTACTCAAAAATAAATTTTAAAAATTTAAGGCTAATGCGTCGACGCATTCACTGCATAGGTCGACGCATCGTTCGCAGAATTTCAAAATTAGGTTACATTTTAAAAGGGAACACAAAGCAATTTCAATATCTTCCTTCTCCTCTTGCGCCGACCCTCTCCCAAAAACCCTAAGCATCACTTATCTCCTCTCTCTCTCACTCATCCATGGCTTCCCACAAATCACTAAGAAAGAGAGCAAGCAGAGAAGACTCTTCCTCTCAACAACAACCTGAAGTAGAGGATGCTTTATCCCTCATTCCTGATGCTCTTATGGAATCCTACTCTTCCCATTTCAGAAACCGAAAAGTCATCAAACAATTCATGCTGTTCAGAGGCACTCTACGAAGACTTCATCTTAGACAGGTAATGGAACTACTTGAAGCTCAAAATTTGGGCACTTTTCTTGAACTAAGCCATGAGTACAATGAAGACTTGGTAAGGGTTTTCTATAATGGTATGCAAGGACACTTCCAAGGTAGTTCCTTCAACTTTCAGATGGGTACAACCACATACGCCATCACCGACAACACTTGGAGGCAATTGGGTCTATTTCCACTCCGTGAGAATGCCGTCACGGTAACTGATACAAATATGTTGACTCAATTTGACTATAATGTTGCTCTGAACAACATGTTGAGGCGCCCTAATGCTGACCATATAGTTCAAAGCAATTTGTTTCCTCGGTCCGCTACTACAAGTCTCTTAAACATTGTTGACAGAAATCTACAATGGATTGTGGCACGCATCATCCGACCTAAATAAGGTGGATATTCTCGTGTTGACCAATAAGAAGTGTACTTAGTTTGGTTGAACAAGATCCGAATTCCGGTCAATTGGCCTCATGTTATTGTGAAGCGTATGTTTGAATTAAAGGAATCAGGTAGAGGAACCGCTATTGGATATGCATCTCTCATCCAATGGGTGCTTAACAAAGTCAACATTCCATCTCAGCGGCTTCCAAAGAAGACCATATCCATTGACCAAGAATTCACAAAGAAGACACTGAATATGATGGGATTCTTCTACAATCGCGCCACGGGTGCCTATGGTGCTGTTCTACGAGGCAACAATCCGGATCTCAATAGAGAAGAAGAGGATGAATTGAACATTGATTAAGTGGAAGATATTGCAGGTGAAGATGAAGATGAAGATGTGGGTGCTCAAACTGCCGGCTCCAACATTACACAGTTGATGGAGGCTACGCGTCTTCAACAAATTGAAAATCAAACTTTGATGAATGAGCGCCTAACCACTCTGACCACTCGTGTCACTGAGCAAGGTGCTCAATTTACCGCCTACTCCACAATTCAAGAGCAAAGGTACAACACGCTATACGGTATGATGGATGCACAGAGCAACCAAATCTCCTCCTTTACAAGTGCCTTCATGCAACACTACCCATTTCCTCCAGTTCATTCGGCTCAACAACCACCATCGGCTCAAGAAGGAGATAATGATGCAAATGCCTAGTGTTCTCTTTTGTTTTTTCTTGCATTCACCATTTCAATATTGTCATGAACATTTTTTTTGTATTTTGTGACTTCATTTTATATTATGCTGGACAAAATTCTACCATACTTTATGTTTGTGTAAGGATTTGAATTGAGCTATGTGCTCATTATGCGTTTAGCTATTTATGTTATGTTTCCGTTTATTTTATCATTAAGCATTGTTTTATGTGAATGAGTGCTTTATGATTATGATTGCAAAAGGGCTTAGTAATGATCAAGATTGAGTTATGTTATTCCGCTATATATGTATTGTATTACCTGTCTCTTTTTGATGATGTCAAAGGGGGTGAAAACCGAGTGAATCAACAAGCAATGGAAAACAAACGCACCAAGAAAGGGGAGCATACAGAAAGGGGGAGCATTCATTTCAGACAAGCCACACCTCGACTAAGATTCACAAATTTTGCCATCATCAAAAGGGGGGAGTATGTGAGGGCAAGGTGTTGTTTTCATGCTGACAAAATATTGTGAATCAACCGCAACTTAAGTGGAAGCATAAAAATCAAGCACATGCAACCAAGACAAGCATTTTTTGCCACAAAACACCAATAGGTCGACTCACACACATCATAGGTCGACCTATTGGAAGCCCTTTGTGAAGAAAGTCAGGTGAAGGATGAATGTGTCGACGCATTACCGTCTTAGGTCGACGCATTGGGTTTTTGAGGAATTCATGGGAATGCGCACGCCGACCCTTCAGGTCGACGCATCAAATTTTGGCTGCTCAAGTGCAAGAATAGAATGCGTCAATGCATTGCTTCATTAGGTCGACGCATGGCCTTTTGGGGAATCCACGGGAATGCGCACGCTGACCTTTTAGGTCGACGCAAGTGTCACACATGGCTCATTTTTCAGGTGCAAAGCATTACATAGGTCGACCTATGCAGAGAGCAGGTCGACTTGTCGCTAATAATTCTGGTTTTCTGCTGTGTTCATTTTGGTCTATGCATTGTATGTGGTATAAATACTCAAGTGATCATTCTCAAGCAAAAATAACAAGAAACGTGAAATATAGACTCAGCTTCTTCTCATCTTCAACCTTTCGCTTATTGATCGAGAATTACACATAATCATCTTTCTCGATCGAAGTAAGGAACATGTGTTGATAAGGTTCGACGGTAGAGTTTGTCGTGTTCGAGATTCGACGGTAGACATTCATCTTGTTCGAGTGAAGATTGGTGAGGGTGTTTCTTGTATAAAACCTTAGGGTTTTTCCTTCCTCATCAAAGATTTTGTTCGAAGGTTTTTGACGATCGATTCACTTTGGTAATCAATTCGAAAAAGGTGGTCTATTCACCCCCTCTAGACCAGTCCTATCGTCTAACACTTTTTACCTGTAAAGACAACTCACAAGGTGATTCATCTCGCAAGGCTTTTCATAGTGGAGATTGTACGGTTGCATGGTGTGCCATCTAGTATAGTGTCCGATCGTGATCCAAAGTTCACTTCAAGATTTTGGAAGATGTTTCATAAGGAATTGGGAACTAGACTAGATATGAGTACATCTAACCATCCTCAATCTGATGGACAGACGGAGAGGACAATCCAGACAATAGAAGATATGTCTAGAGCCTGCATTCTAGAAGAAGGTGGGAGTTTGAAGGACCATTTACCATTGGTAGAGTTTGCATATAAAAACAGTTACCATGCTAGTTTGGGTATGGCTCCCTATGAGGCTCTGTACAGGAGAAAATGTCGATCACCACTATGTTGGGCCGAAGTATGGGAGAAGAGTATTCTTGGACCGGAGATCATACAAGAAACTACTGAGAAAGTCAAGATGATCCAGAATAATCTCAAGAAAGCCCAAGATCGGCAAAAGAATTAAGCGGATAAACGAAGGAGACCATTAGAATTTGAAGTTGGTGAACATGTGCATTTGAAGGTCACTCCAAGATTGAGATTGGGAGGACCGTTCAAAACGCGTAAGCTCAGTCCGAGATATGTGGGACCATATCAGATTATGAGTTGGGTAGGCGAAGTGGCTTATCAATTGGCATTACCACCTTCACTATCCGGGCTGCATGACGTATTCCACGTATCTTAGCTCCAAAGGTTCGTGCATGATACTTTTCATCCTATTCTTCCGGATCTTGTTGAAGTAGAACCAGAAATTTCATATGATCCTCAACCTTGCTGTATCTTGGAGTGTGCTAGCAAGTCTCTACGGAGTAAGGAGATACCTATCGTGAAAGTGATGTGGGATGAGGCGCGTCTTGAGGAAGTTACGTGGGAGCTTGAGTCAGAGATGCGGGAATCCTATCCTCACTAGTTTTGGTAAGTTTTTGAATTCGAGGACGAATTCTATTTAAGGGGGGGAGAATATAATACCCGGTATTATATTTATTTGATCATTATTATTACTAATGTGATTGGTATAAAAGAAGATGGATAAATATGATATATATTTCTACTAATTGGTCAATTGTGCTAACTAAACCTATTAGTGACAATAAGAGGGGTATATTGGTAATTTCACTCTTAAATAGAATTGGGACTTGTTTGGTTCCCTCATTCTTCCTTGGTCAAAACAGAATTTTTGTGAGGGAGAGAAAGAAGAAAGGAAGCGTGGAAAGAAGAGGAAGAGAAGAGAAGAGTCCCAACTTGGTCCAAGCCCTACTTGCATGCAGCAGATTCTGTCCCAAACCTTGCTTCTATCATCATCTCCATCTTGCTTTCAGCTCTATCATCATCTTCTTCTTCATCTCTAAGGTGAGTCCCTAGTTAGTAACCATGGGGTCTTGCATGTGGGGATTCAATTGGGGTTTAGGGATTGTGAGTAAATCATGAATTAATGATGCTAACTATGTTATTCTGCTATAATCCTTGCATGCTGATGTTCTTAAATGTATTTGTATGATGCAATTTCGTTGGGATTGTTATACAAGTTTAGGGGATTTTAATTATAGGATGTTTGGAACTGGTTTAGAACCCTTAGAAACGTAGAAAATTGATTCTGCTACAGGTTATTCGGTTATGGGTCTTTGGGTAACCGATTACTCTGTTAAAAATGCAATTTTGGGTTGTTTTTAGTGCTAGTAATCGGTTACTAAGTTTGGGTAATCGGTTACCCTGGGCGCTGAGGGAAAAATCAACAAACTTCGGAAATTCGTAACTTTTGGGTCGTAAGTCCGTTTCGCGCAAACTTTATATCGTTGGAAAGCTAGTGACGTGTACTTTCTAATAAAAGTGGTCCCCAAACCAGAATGCTAGATTTAATTATATTTTAACCCCATTTAGCGTGTCGTGTCGAGTGAAATTGAATGTTGCTATTTTCCCCTAAGAACAGTTTGGTTCCGTAAAGGGAATCGGATGTCTCCTTAGTCATGTGATACTTGTTTAATTGGTATTTAAACATGCTAATGTCATATATGATCATGGATGTGGTAATTTTAATATGTGAATTATGCATGATTAGAATGAATTAATCTCATTGTACTTAATTGCTACATTATATTTAAATGTGAATGCTATATTGTGATGAGACATGAATATATTGTTGATGCCCGTTGTTTCGGTTAAACAATTGGGATTGTGTGCTTGCGTGTTTTGGTGCTTGATATGTGTGTGTGTGCTGAATCGAAGTAGACCAGGTACTAAGTTACGATTCGGACTGTGGGTCCTTGAGTTGTCCATGGGACTGCCCTGATCATGGATCCCAGAGGCGCATACCTAAAATACTGTTGCAGTGTGCTTGTGAGGGTCTGGAGTAATTTTACTCACTTGTTGTGTACACACTCGCATGCTCAGTATGATGGCGTTATGCGGCTAAGTAAGCCTACGCATAACAGGTAAACCATCTCTAGTGATGCCAAGTAGGATATATCGTTAGGTTCCTACCTGGATGGGCTCATGCGTCGAGACGGCGTGTTGCACTTGCCGTTAACACCACGTGCATACAAATGGTTAATGGGACGGTGTCGCCTCTTAGGCAAGGTCACCTCGCAGCCATGTAGGCTTGTGCGAACCTATTTAATCACTCTTGCAGGGTGCTTGTGCAAGTCTCTTGACAAATAGGCATGGGTGAACCCACCGAGGGTGTGTTAGTAACTTAGTATGTGTATTAACGTACTTCTGGATTCCCCGTTTATGGACGCGGGATTTGCATACTTGGTTTCTTATATAATTGTATATTTTCATTATTCATCCAATGGCGGATGAATTGTTTTATTTGCTCCATATCTGTACCGGAAGTGAGGAAAACCCCGAATCAATGGTGGATTCGTCTCTTTTTGTATGTTCCCTATAGATCCGAGCAGACTAATAGGATAGGCGGACTCACTGAGATTTAGTAATCTCATCCCATTCCAATTATATTTTTTTCAGGTGGTTCGAGACAAGATCATGGTAAGGGAAAGATGGATTAGACCTTTTCGCGATGCTTTGATGTTTATTTTAGTTTCTTATCGTGCTTACTAGTTCTTGTATTTTGGATATGTACTGATATGATGTACTTATATTTTGGCCATGATACATTCGGCTTATGTATTCGTGTACTTCTATTTCCGCTGCAAACATTATGTAATTGTTGTCTTATGACCATATTTAATACTTTATGCATATTATTCTAGACATATATATGTGTGGGGTGTTATAGTTGGTATCAGAGCAGGTCAATCTTCGGCTTTGCTAAGACGCATCATAATGCAGTACAATTCTGCCTCATATGTGTATAGTCAGCATGATTCCTTATGTCTTATTTATGGCATTGAGCCTGATCAAATTGATTCCATGCGTAGGACAGACAGGGAGATGGCTAAGCAACGTATAGGTCCTGGGAGGCCCAGAACTAGGAATGTGGAGCCCGAGCAAGAAACCGGAAGTGCAGGCGTGCCTTGGCAACAGATAATGCAGCAGATGATGCAGCAAAATCAGATCATGGCTCAAATGATGCAAGGCATGCAGGGACAACAACCTCCTACTCAAGTTCACGTTCCTCAAGCTGCAACTGGACCAGACTTTTGTGCCTTCTTCAGGATGCATCCTCTAGAGTTTGTTGGCGGACTTGATTCTCTTTTGGCTCATGATTGGTTAGCTGGTATGGAAAGGGTGTTCCAAGCTATTCAGTGTACTGGAGAAGAAAAGGTGATCTTTGCTACTCAGAAGATGAAGGAACCAGCTCTTAGGTGGTGGAACACTGCATTTACGTATTTTGTCCCAACTTGGTCCAAGCCCTACTTGCATGCAGCATATTTTGTCCCAAACCTTGCTTCTATCATCATCTCCATCTTGATTTCAGCTCTATCATCATCTTCTTCATCTCTAAGGCGAGTCCCTAGTTAGTAACCATGGGGTCTTGCATGTGGGGAGTCAATTGGGGTTTAGGAATTGTGAGTAAATCATGAATTAATGATGCTAACTATGTTATTCTGCTATAATCCTTGCATGCTGATGTTCTTAAATGTATTTATATGATGCAATTTCGTTGGGACTGTTATACAAGTGTAGGGGATTAACTATATGATGTTTGGAATTGGTTTAGAACCCTTAGAAATGCAGAAAATTGATTCTGCTACAGGGTATTCGGTTACGGGTCTTTGGGAACCGATTACTCTATTAAAAAAGCAATTTTGGGCTATTGTTAGTGCCAGTAATCGGTTACTGAGTTTGGGTAATCGGTTACCCTGGGCGCAGAGGGAGAAATCAGCAAACTTCGGAAATTCGTAACTTTTGCGTTGTAAGTCCGTTTCGCGCAAACTTTATATCGTTGGAAAGCTAGAGACGTGCACTTTCTAATAAAATTGTTCCCCATCCCAGAATGCTAGATTTAATTATATTTGAACCCCACTTAGTGTGTCGTGTCGAGTGAAATTGAATGTTGCTATTTTCCCCTGAGAACAGTTTGGTTCCGTAAAGGGAACCGGATGTCTCCTTAGTCATGTGAGACTTGTTTTATTGGTATTTAAACATGCTAATGTCATATATGATCATGGATGTGATAATTTTAACATGTGAATTATGAATGATTAGAATGAATTAATCTCATTGCACTTAATTGCTACATTATATTTAAATGTGAATGCAATATTGTGATGAGACATGAATATATTGTTGATGCCTGTTGTTTCGGTTAAAAAACTTGGGATTGTGTGCTTGCGTGTTTTGGCGCTTGATATGTGCGTGTGCTGAATCGAAGTAGACCACGTACTAAGTTACGATTCTGACCGTGGGTCCTTGAGTTGTCTGTGGGACTGCCCTGATCATGGATCCCAGAAGCACATACCTGAACTACCGTTGCAGTGTGCTTGTGAAGGTCTGAGGCATTTTACTCACTTGATGTGTACACACTCGCATGCTCGGTATGATGGCGTTATGCGGCTAAGTAAGCCTACGCATAACAGGTAAACCATCTCTAGTGATGCCATGTAGGCTATATCAGTAGGTTCCTACGCGGATGGGCCCATGCGCCGAGACGGCGTGTTGCACTTGTCGTTAACACCACGTGCGTACATATGGTTAATGAGACGTTATTTTTTTAAAATTCTTCTTTATATATAAATTGGTTTTTATGTTGTTACGCAATAATATATAAAAAATTTATACATAAATATCACATCATCCGTTGTAGCGCTAGCGACAATTCTAACATGTTTAAGAATGCGGGTTCAAGTTTCTTATGCGGAATGCTATTTTTTTGAATTCCTCTTTATTTCTATGTATAAGCTAAACGCGCATCTAATTAAATCGTTAACATTTATAAATTAGTTAAACTATTATTATCATTTGGTCTAATATAACTAAGCATTTATATAAAAAAATTAAAATATTAGTTTTTATATTAAGTAATATACATATATATTATTAAAGTAAAATATTGTCAAAACCAAATAATTAAAAAAAATCTCAATTTCTTATAAAAAAAACTACTTAAATATATTTGCACTTAAATCAATTATATAAATTTTGATAGTAAAAAAATAAAATGTTTAATTCATATTTTACTAAAGTTTGTTTTTAGGAATAATAGAATAACTTTATGGTGAAATATTTTGTAACAAAAATGTGTAAGAAAATTATATAAATTTTGGTTGTTAGGCTGATATACAGCGATATAAAAAACAATTTACCCCTAAATATGACATAATCCGCAGTAGCACTACCGTCAGTTATAACATTCTGAAGAATCTGGGTTCGAATCTCGGCTGCAGAATGTTATTTTTCTTTAATTCCTCTTTATGTTTAGTAATATAAATATATATTATTAGAGTCGAATAAAGTAAAAAAATAACTTAAAAATATATATTTTATGAAAAATTATTGAACATATTTTTAGAATTACTTGGTGAAATTTTTTGTCACAAAAATGTGTAAATATTTTATATAAAAATTGGTTGTTATGTTGATACACATAAATAAATAATTCAATTTACTCCTAAACATCACATCATTTGCAATAGCACTACCGGCAATTCTTACATATCCAAGAATCCAGGTTCGAATCCCGGCTGCAGAAAGCTACACATTAGCAGTACCGTCAATTCTAACATGTTCAAGAATTCCTTTTCGAATCTAGACAGCGGAACTTTATTTTTTTTAGATTCTTCTTTATATATAAAAAAATTCAAAACATTAGTTTTTATATTAAGTAATATACATATATATTATTAAAGTAACATATAGTCAAAACCAAATAATTAAAAAAAATCTCAATTTTTTATAAACAAAAACTACTTAAATATTTTTGCACTTAAATGAATTATATAAATTTTGATAGTAAAAAAATAAAATGTTTTAATTCATATTTTACTAAAGTCTGTTTAAAGGAATAATAGAATAACCTTGTGGTGAAATATTTTGTAACAAAAATGTGTAAAAAAATTATATAAAAATTGGTTGTTAGGCTGATATACAGCGGTATAAAAAACAATTTACCCCTAAATATGACATAATCAGCAGTAGCACTGCCGTCAATTCTAACATTCTGAAGAATCTGGGTTCGAATCTCGGTTGCGGAATGTTATTTTTATTTAATTCCGATTTATGTTTAGTAATATAAATTTATATTATTAGAATAAAATAAAGTAAAAAAATAACTGAAAAATATATATTTTATGAAAAATTATTGAAAATATTTTTAGAATAACTTGGTGAAATTTTTTGTAACAAAAATGTGTAAATATTATATATAAAAATTGGTTGTTATGTTCATACACATCAATAAATAAATCAATTTACTCCTAAACATCACATCATCTGCAGTAGCACTATCGGCAATTCTTACATATCCAAGAATCCGGGTTCGAATCCCGGCTGTGGAAAACTATTTTTTTTAATTCCACTTTATTTCTATGTATTAGCTAACCGCTCATCTAATTTAATCCACAACAGGGATATATAACAATTTACACCTAAATATCACATCATCCACATTAGCAGTACCGACAATTCTAACATGTTCAAGAATTCCTTTTCGAATCTAGATAGCGGAACGTTATTTTGTTAAAATTCTTCTTTATATATAAATTGGTTTTTGTGTTGTTACGCAACAATATATAAAACAATTTATACATAAATATCACATCATCCATTGTAGCGCTATCGACAATTCTAACATGTTTAAGAATTCGGGTTCAAGTTCCTTATGCGGAATGCTATTTTTTTGAATTCCTCTTTATTTCTATGTATAAGCTAAACGCGCATCTAATTAAATCATTAACATTTATAAATTAGTTACACTATTATTATCACTTGGTCTAATATAACTAAGCATTTATATAAAAAAATTAAAATATTAGTTTTTATATTAAGTAATATACATATATATTATTAAAGTAAAATATTGTCAAAACCAAATAATTAAAAAAATTCTCAATTTTTTATAAACAAAAAAACTACTTAAATATTTTTGCACTTAAATCAATTATATAAATTTTGATAGTAAAAAAATAAAATGTTTTAATTCATATTTTACTAAAGTTTTTTTAAAGGAATATTAGAATAACCTTGTGGTGAAATATTTTGTAACAAAAATGTGTAAAAAAATTATATAAAAATTGGTTGTTAGGCTGATATACAGCGGTATGAAAAACAATTTACCCCTAAATATGACATAATCAGCAGTAGCACTACCGTCAATTCTAACATTCTGAAGAATCTGGGTTCGAATCTCGGTTGCGGAATGTTATTTTTAATTAATTCCGATTTATGTTTAGTAATATAAATTTATATTATTAGAGTAAAATAAAGTACAAAAATAACTGAAAAATATATATTTTATGAAAAATTATTGAAAATATTTTTAGAATAACTTGGTGAAATTTTTTGTAACAAAAATGTGCAAATATTATATATAAAAATTGGTTGTTATGTTCATACACATCAATAAATAAATCAATTTACTCCTAAACATCACATCATCTGCAGTAGCACTATCGGCAATTCTTACATATCCAAGAATCCGGGTTCGAATCCCGGCTGCGGAAAACTATTTTTTTTAATTCCACTTTATTTCTATGTATTAGCTAAACTCTCATCTAATTTAATCCACAACAGGGATATATATAACAATTTACACCTAAATATCACATCATCCACATTAGCAGTACCGACAATTCTAACATGTTCAAGAATTCCTTTTCGAATCTAGATAGCGGAACGTTATTTTGTTAAAATTCTTCTTTATATATAAATTGGTTTTTGTGTTGTTACGCAACAATATATAAAACAATTTATACATAAATATCACATCATCCGTTGTAGCGCTAGCGACAATTCTAACATGTTTAAGAATTCGGGTTCAAGTTCCTTATGCGGAATGCTATTTTTTTGAATTCCTCTTTATTTCTCTGTATAAGCTAAACGCGCATCTAATTAAATCATTAACATTTATAAATTAGTTACACTATTATTATCACTTGGTCTAATATAACTAAGCATTTATATAAACAAATTAAAATATTAGTTTTTATATTAAGTAATATACATATATATTATTAAAGTAAAATATTGTCAAAACCAAATAATTAAAAAAATTCTCAATTTTTTATTAAAAATAAACTACTTAAATATTTTTGCACTTAAATCAATTATATAAATTTTGATAGTAAAAAAATAAAAATGTTTTAATTCATATTTTACTAAAGTTTTTTTAAAGGAATATTAGAATAACCTTGTGGTGAAATATTTTGTAACAAAAATGTGTAAAAAAATTATATAAAAATTGGTTGTTAGGCTGATATACAGCGGTATAAAAAACAATTTACCCCTAAATATGACATAATCAGCAGTAGCACTACCGTCAATTCTAACATTCTGAAGAATCTGGGTTCGAATCTCGGTTGCGGAATGTTATTTTTAATTAATTCCGATTTATGTTTAGTAATATAAATTTATATTATTAGAGTAAAATAAAGTAAAAAAATAACTGAAAAATATATATTTTATGAAAAATTATTGAAAATATTTTTAGAATAACTTGGTGAAATTTTTTGTAACAAAAATGTGTAAATATTATATATAAAAATTGGTTGTTATGTTCATACACATCAATAAATAAATCAATTTACTCCTAAACATCACATCATCTGCAGTAGCACTACCGGCAATTCTTACATATCCAAGAATCTGGGTTCGAATCCCGGCTGCGGAAAACTATTTTTTTAATTCCACTTTATTTCTATGTATTAGCTAAACGCTCATCTAATTTAATCCACAACAGTGATATATATAACAATTTACACCTAAATATCACATCATCCACATTAGCAGTACCGACAATTCTAACATGTTCAAGAATTCCTTTTCGAATCTAGATAGCGGAACGTTATTTTGTTAAAATTCTTCTTTATATATAAATTGGTTTTTGTGTTGTTACGCAACAATATATAAAACAATTTATACATAAATATCACATCATCCGTTGTAGCGCTAGCGACAATTCTAACATGTTTAAGAATTCGGGTTCAAGTTCCTTATGCGGAATGCTATTTTTTTGAATTCCTCTTTATTTCTATGTATAAGCTAAACGCGCATCTAATTAAATCATTAACATTTATAAATTAGTTACACTATTATTATCACTTGGTCTAATATAACTAAGCATATATATAAAAAAATTAAAATATTAGTTTTTATATTAAGTAGTATACATATATATTATTAAAGTAAAATATTGTCAAAACAAAATAATTAAAAAAATTCTCAATTTTTTATTAAAAAAAAAACTACTTAAATATTTTTGCACTTAAATCAATTATATAAATTTTGATAGTAAAAAAATAAAATGTTTTAATTCATATTTTACTAAAGTTTTTTTAAAGGAATATTAGAATAACCTTGTGGTGAAATATTTTGTAACAAAAATGTGTAAAAAAATTATATAAAAATTGGTTGTTAGGCTGATATACAGCGGTATAAAAAACAATTTACCCCTAAATATGACATAATCAGCAGTAGCACTACCGTCAATTCTAACATTCTGAAGAATCTGGGTTCGAATCTCGGTTGCGGAATGTTATTTTTAATTAATTCCGATTTATGTTTAGTAATATAAATTTATATTATTAGAGTAAAATAAAGTAAAAAAATAACTGAAAAATATATATTTTATGAAAAATTATTGAAAATATTTTTAGAATAACTTGGTGAAATTTTTTGTAACAAAAATGTGTAAATATTATATATAAAAATTGGTTGTTATGTTCATACACATCAATAAATAAATCAATTTACTCCTAAACATCACATCATCTGCAGTAGCACTACCGGCAATTCTTACATATCCAAGAATCTGGGTTCGAATCCCGGCTGCGGAAAACTATTTTTTTAATTCCACTTTATTTCTATGTATTAGCTAAACGCTCATCTAATTTAATCCACAACAGTGATATATATAACAATTTACACCTAAATATCACATCATCCACATTAGCAGTACCGACAATTCTAACATGTTCAAGAATTCCTTTTCGAATCTAGATAGCGGAACGTTATTTTGTTAAAATTCTTCTTTATATATAAATTGGTTTTTGTGTTGTTACGCAACAATATATAAAACAATTTATACATAAATATCACATCATCCGTTGTAGCGCTAGCGACAATTCTAACATGTTTAAGAATTCGGGTTCAAGTTCCTTATGCGGAATGCTATTTTTTTGAATTCCTCTTTATTTCTATGTATAAGCTAAACGCGCATCTAATTAAATCATTAACATTTATAAATTAGTTACACTATTATTATCACTTGGTCTAATATAACTAAGCATATATATAAAAAAATTAAAATATTAGTTTTTATATTAAGTAGTATACATATATATTATTAAAGTAAAATATTGTCAAAACCAAATAATTAAAAAAATTCTCAATTTTTTATTAAAAAAAAAACTACTTAAATATTTTTGCACTTAAATCAATTATATAAATTTTGATAGTAAAAAAATAAAATGTTTTAATTCATATTTTACTAAAGTTTTTTTAAAGGAATATTAGAATAACCTTGTGGTGAAATATTTTGTAACAAAAATGTGTAAAAAAATTATATAAAAATTCGTTGTTAGGCTGATATACAGCGGTATAAAAAACAATTTACCCCTAAATATGACATAATCAGCAGTAGCACTACCGTCAATTCTAACATTCTGAAGAATCTGGGTTCGAATCTCGGTTGCGGAATGTTATTTTTAATTAATTCCGATTTATGTTTAGTAATATAAATTTATATTATTAGAGTAAAATAAAGTACAAAAATAACTGAAAAATATATATTTTATGAAAAATTATTGAAAATATTTTTAGAATAACTTGGTGAAATTTTTTGTAACAAAAATGTGCAAATATTATATATAAAAATTGGTTGTTATGTTCATACACATCAATAAATAAATTAATTTACTCCTAAACATCACATCATCTGCAGTAGCACTACCGGCAATTCATACATATCCAAGAATCCGAGTTCGAATCCCGGCTGCGGAAAACTATTTTTTTTAATTCCACTTTATTTCTATGTATTAGCTAAACTCTCATCTAATTTAATCCACAACAGGGATATATATAACAATTTACACCTAAATATCACATCATCCACATTAGCAGTACCGACAATTCTAACATGTTCAAGAATTCCTTTTCGAATCTAGATAGCGGAACGTTATTTTGTTAAAATTCTTCTTTATATATAAATTGGTTTTTGTGTTGTTACGCAACAATATATAAAACAATTAATACATAAATATCACATCATCCGTTGTAGCGCTAGGGACAATTCTAACATGTTTAAGAATTCGGGTTCAAGTTCCTTATGCGGAATGCTATTTTTTTGAATTCCTCTTTATTTCTATGTATAAGCTAAATGCGCATCTAATTAAATCATTAACATTTATAAATTAGTTACACTATTATTATCACTTGGTCTAATATAATTAAGCATTTATATAAAAAATTAAAATATTAGTTTTTATATTAAGTAATATACATATATATTATTAAAGTAAAATATTGTCAAAACCAAATAATTAAAAAAATTCTCAATTTTTTATTAAAAAAAAAACTACTTAAATATTTTTGCACTTAAATCAATTATATAAATTTTGATAGTAAAATAATAAAATGTTTTAATTCATATTTTACTAAAGTTTTTTTAAAGGAATATTAGAATAACCTTGTGGTGAAATATTTTGTAACAAAAATGTGTAAAAAAATTATATAAAAATTGGTTGTTAGGCTGATATACAGCGGTATAAAAAACAATTTACCCCTAAATATGACATAATCAGCAGTAGCACTACCGTCAATTCTAACATTCTGAAGAATCTGCGTTCGAATCTCGGTTGCGGAATGTTATTTTTAATTAATTCCGATTTATGTTTAGTAATATAAATTTATATTATTAGAGTAAAATAAAGTAAAAAAATAACTGAAAAATATATATTTTATGAAAAATTATTGAAAATATTTTAAGATTAACTTGGTGAAATTTTTTGTAACAAAAATGTGTAAATATTATATATAAAAATTGGTTGTTATGTTCATACACATCAATAAATAAATCAATTTACTCCTAAACATCACATCATCTGCAGTAGCACTACCGGCAATTCTTACAAATCCAAGAACCCGGGTTCGAATCCCGGCTGCGGAAAACTATTTTTTTTAATTCCACTTTATTTCTATGTATTAGCTAAACTCTCATCTAATTTAATCCACAACAGGGATATATATAACAATTTACACCTAAATATCACATCATCCACATTAGCAGTACCGACAATTCTAACATGTTCAAGAATTCCTTTTCGAATCTAGATAGCGGAACGTTATTTTGTTAAAATTCTTCTTTATATATAAATTGGTTTTTGTGTTGTTACGCAACAATATATAAAACAATTTATACATAAATATCACATCATCCGTTATAGCGCTAGCGACAATTCTAACATGTTTAAGAATTCGGGTTCAAGTTCCTTATGCGGAATGATATTTTTCTGAATTCCTCTTTATTTCTATGTATAAGCTAAACGCGCATCTAATTAAATCATTAACATTTATAAATTAGTTACACTATTATTATCACTTGGTCTAATATAACTAAGCATTTATATAAAAAAATTAAAATATTAGTTTTTATATTAAGTAATATACATATATATTATTAAAGTAAAATATTGTTAAAAACCAAATAATTAAAAAAATTCTCAATTTTTTATAAAAAAAAACTACTTAAATATTTTTGCACTTAAATCAATTATATAAATTTTGATAGTAAAAAAATAAAATGTTTTAATTCATATTTTACTAAATTTTTTTAAAGGAATATTAGAATAACCTTGTGGTGAAATATTTTGTAACAAAAATGTGTGTAAAAAAATTATATAAAAATTGGTTGTTAGGCTGATATACAGCGGTATAAAAAACAATTTACCCCTAAATATGACATAATCAGCAGTAGCACTACCGTCAATTCTAACATTCTGAAGAATCTGGGTTCGAATCTCGGTTGCGGAATGTTATTTTTAATTAATTCCGATTTATGTTTAGTAATATAAATTTATATTATTAGAGTAAAATAAAGTAAAAAAATAACTGAAAAATATATATTTTATGAAAAATTATTGAAAATATTATTAGAATAACTTGGTGAAATTTTTTGTAACAAAAATGTGTAAATATTATATATAAAAATTGGTTGTTATGTTCATACACATCAATAAATAAATCAATTTACTCCTAAACATCACATCATCTGCAGTAGCACTACCGACAATTCTTACATATCCAAGAATCCGGGTTCGAATCCCTGCTGCGGAAAACTATTTTTTTTAATTCCACTTTATTTCTATGTATTAGCTAAACGCTCATCTAATTTAACCCACAACAGGGATATATATAACAATTTACACCTAAATATCACATCATCCACATTAGCAGTACCGACAATTCTAACATGTTCAAGAATTCCTTTTCGAATCTAGATAGCGGAACGTTATTTTGTTAAAATTCTTCTTTATATATAAATTGGTTTTTGTGTTGTTACGCAACAATATATAAAACAATTTATACATAAATATCACATCATCCGTTGTAGCGCTAGCGACAATTCTAACATGTTTAAGAATTCGGGTTCAAGTTCCTTATGCGGAATGCTATTTTTTTGAATTCCTCTTTATTTCTATGTATAAGCTAAATGCGCATCTAATTAAATCATTAACATTTTTAAATTAGTTACACTATTATTATCACTTGGTCTAATATAATTAAGCATTTATATAAAAAATTAAAATATTAGTTTTTATATTAAGTAATATACATATATATTATTAAAGTAAAATATTGTCAAAACCAAATAATTAAAAAAATTCTCAATTTTTTATAAAAAAAAACTACTTAAATATTTTTGCACTTAAATCAATTATATAAATTTTGATAGTAAAAAAATAAAATGTTTTAATTCATATTTTACTAAATTTTTTTAAAGGAATATTAGAATAACCTTGTGGTGAAATATTTTGTAACAAAAATGTGTAAAAAAATTATATAAAAATTGGTTGTTAGGCTGATATACAGCGGTATAAAAAACAATTTACCCCTAAATATGACATAATCAGCAGTAGCACTACCGTCAATTCTAACATTCTGAAGAATCTGGGTTCGAATCTCGGTTGCGGAATGTTATTTTTAATTAATTCCGATTTATGTTTAGTAATATAAATTTATATTATTAGAGTAAAATAAAGTAAAAAAATAACTGAAAAATATATATTTTATGAAAAATTATTGAAAATATTTTAAGATTAACTTGGTGAAATTTTTTGTAACAAAAATGTGTAAATATTATATATAAAAATTGGTTGTTATGTTCATACACATCAATAAATAAATCAATTTACTCCTAAACATCACATCATCTGCAGTAGCACTACCGGCAATTCTTACAAATCCAAGAACCCGGGTTCGAATCCCGGCTGCGGAAAACTATTTTTTTTAATTCCACTTTATTTCTATGTATTAGCTAAACTCTCATCTAATTTAATCCACAACAGGGATATATATAACAATTTACACCTAAATATCACATCATCCACATTAGCAGTACCGACAATTCTAACATGTTCAAGAATTCCTTTTCGAATCTAGATAGCGGAACGTTATTTTGTTAAAATTCTTCTTTATATATAAATTGGTTTTTGTGTTGTTACGCAACAATATATAAAACAATTTATACATAAATATCACATCATCCGTTATAGCGCTAGCGACAATTCTAACATGTTTAAGAATTCGGGTTCAAGTTCCTTATGCGGAATGCTATTTTTCTGAATTCCTCTTTATTTCTATGTATAAGCTAAACGCGCATCTAATTAAATCATTAACATTTATAAATTAGTTACACTATTATTATCACTTGGTCTAATATAACTAAGCATTTATATAAAAAAATTAAAATATTAGTTTTTATATTAAGTAATATACATATATATTATTAAAGTAAAATATTGTTAAAAACCAAATAATTAAAAAAATTCTCAATTTTTTATAAAAAAAAAACTACTTAAATATTTTTGCACTTAAATCAATTATATAAATTTTGATAGTAAAAAAATAAAATGTTTTAATTCATATTTTACTAAATTTTTTTAAAGGAATATTAGAATAACCTTGTGGTGAAATATTTTGTAACAAAAATGTGTAAAAAAATTATATAAAAATTGGTTGTTAGGCTGATATACAGCGGTATAAAAAACAATTTACCCCTAAATATGACATAATCAGCAGTAGCACTACCGTCAATTCTAACATTCTGAAGAATCTGGGTTCGAATCTCGGTTGCGGAATGTTATTTTTAATTAATTCCGATTTATGTTTAGTAATATAAATTTATATTATTAGAGTAAAATAAAGTAAAAAAATAACTGAAAAATATATATTTTATGAAAAATTATTGAAAATATTTTTAGAATAACTTGGTGAAATTTTTTGTAACAAAAATGTGTAAATATTATATATAAAAATTGGTTGTTATGTTCATACACATCAATAAATAAATCAATTTACTCCTAAACATCACATCATCTGCAGTAGCACTACCGACAATTCTTACATATCCAAGAATCCGGGTTCGAATCCCTGCTGCGGAAAACTATTTTTTTTTAATTCCACTTTATTTCTATGTATTAGCTAAACGCTCATCTAATTTAACCCACAACAGGGATATATATAACAATTTACACCTAAATATCACATCATCCACATTAGCAGTACCGACAATTCTAACATGTTCAAGAATTCCTTTTCGAATCTAGATAGCGGAACGTTATTTTGTTAAAATTCTTCTTTATATATAAATTGGTTTTTGTGTTGTTACGCAACAATATATAAAACAATTTATACATAAATATCACATCATCCGTTGTAGCGCTAGCGACAATTCTAACATGTTTAAGAATTCGGGTTCAAGTTCCTTATGCGGAATGCTATTTTTTTGAATTCCTCTTTATTTCTATGTATAAGCTAAACGCGCATCTAATTAAATCATTAACATTTATAAATTAGTTACACTATTATTATCACTTGGTCTAATATAACTAAGCATTTATATAAAAAAATTAAAATATTAGTTTTTATATTAAGTAATATACATATATATTATTAAAGTAAAATATTGTCAAAACCAAATAATTAAAAAAATTCTCAATTTTTTATAAAAAAAAAACTACTTAAATATTTTTGCACTTAAATCAATTATATAAATTTTGATAGTAAAAAAATAAAATGTTTTAATTCATATTTTACTAAAGTTTTTTTAAAGGAATATTAGAATAACCTTGTGGTGAAATATTTTGTAACAAAAATGTGTAAAAAAATTATATAAAAATTGGTTGTTAGGCTGATATACAGCGGTATAAAAAACAATTTACCCCTAAATATGACATAATCAGCAGTAGCACTACCGTCAATTCTAACATTCTGAAGAATCTGGGTTCGAATCTCGGTTGCGGAATGTTATTTTTAATTAATTCCGATTTATGTTTAGTAATATAAATTTATATTATTAGAGTAAAATAAAGTAAAAAAATAACTGAAAAATATATATTTTATGAAAAATTATTGAAAATATTTTTAGAATAACTTGGTGAAATTTTTTGTAACAAAAATGTGTAAATATTATATATAAAAATTGGTTGTTATGTTCATACACATCAATAAATAAATCAATTTACTCCTAAACATCACATCATCTGCAGTAGCACTACCGGCAATTCTTACATATCCAAGAATCCGGGTTCGAATCCCGGCTGCGGAAAACTATTTTTTTTAATTCCACTTTATTTCTATGTATTAGCTAAACGCTCATCTAATTTAATCCACAACAGGGATATATATAACAATTTACACCTAAATATCACATCATCCACATTAGCAGTACCGACAATTCTAACATGTTCAAGAATTCCTTTTCGAATCTAGATAGCGGAACGTTATTTTGTTAAAATTCTTCTTTATATATAAATTGGTTTTTGTGTTGTTACGCAACAATATATAAAACAATTTATACATAAATATCACATCATCCGTTGTAGCGCTAGCGACAATTCTAACATGTTTAAGAATTCGGGTTCAAGTTCCTTATGCGGAATGCTATTTTTTTGAATTCCTCTTTATTTCTATGTATAAGCTAAACGCGCATCTAATTAAATCATTAACATTTATAAATTAGTTACACTATTATTATCACTTGGTCTAATATAACTAAGCATTTATATAAAAAAATTAAAATATTAGTTTTTATATTAAGTAATATACATATATATTATTAAAGTAAAATATTGTCAAAACCAAATAATTAAAAAAATTCTCAATTTTTTATAAAAAAAAAACTACTTAAATATTTTTGCACTTAAATC